>NW_027011570.1:0-23389 GCF_036934945.1 Oncorhynchus masou masou | reverse complement strand
AACATAAAGATAGAAAACTGTATTTTTTTTGTGAAGAATCAACAACAAGTGGGACACAATCATGAAGTGGAACGACATTTATTGGATATTTCAAACTTTTTTTAACAAATCAAAAACTGAAATTGGGCGTGCAAAATTATTCAGCCCCCTTAATAAGTTAATACTTTGTAGCGCCACCTTTTGCTGCGATTACAGCTGTAAGTTGCTTGGGGTATGTCTCTATCAGTTTTGCACATCGAGAGACTGAATTTTTTTCCCATTCATCCTTGCAAAACAGCTCGAGCTCAGTGAGGTTGGATGGAGAGCATTTGTGAACAGCAGTTTTCAGTTCTTTCCACAGATTCTCGATTGGATTCAGGTCTGGACTTTGACTTGGCCATTCTAACACCTGGATATGTTCATTTTTGAACCATTCCATTGTAGATTTTGCTTTATGTTTTGGATCATTGTCTTGTTGGAAGACAAATCTCCGTCCCAGTCTCAGGTCTTTTGCAGACTCCATCAGGTTTTCTTCCAGAATGGTCCTGTATTTGGCTCCATCCATCTTCCCATCAATTTTAACCATCTTCCTGTCCCTGCTGAAGAAAAGCAGGCCCAAACCATGATGCTGCCAACACCATGTTTGACAGTGGGGATGGTGTGGTCAGGGTGATGAGCTGTGTTGCTTTACGCCAAACATAACGTTTTGCATTGTTGCCAAAAAGTTCAATTTTGGTTTCATCTGACCAGAGCACCTTCTTCCACATGTTTGGTGTGTCTCCCAGGTGGCTTGTGGCAAACTTTAAACGACACTTTTTATGGATATCTTTAAGAAATGGCTTTCTTCTTGCCACTCTTCCATAAAGGCCAGATTTGTGCAATATACGACTGATTGTTGTACTATGGACAGAGTCTCCCACCTCAGCTGTAGATCTCTGCAGTTCATCCAGAGTGATCATGGGCCTCTTGGCTGCATCTCTGATCAGTCTTCTCCTTGTATGAGCTGAAAGTTTAGAGGGACGGCCAGGTCTTGGTAGATTTGCAGTGGTCTGATACTCCCTCCATTTCAATATTATCGCTTGCACAGTGCTCCTTGGGATGTTTAAAGCTTGGGAAATATTTTTGTATCCAAATCCGGCTTTGAACTTCTTCACAACAGTATCTCGGACCTGCCTGGTGTGTTCCTTGTTCTTCATGATGCTCTCTGCGCTTTTAACGGACCTCTGAGACTATCACAGCGCAGGTGCATTTATACGGAGACTTGATTACACATAGGTGGATTGTATTTATCATCATTAGTCATTTAGGTCAACATTGGATCATTCAGAGATCCTCACTGAACTTCTGGAGAGAGTTTGCTGCACTGAAAGTAAAGGGGCTGAATAATTTTGCACGCCCAATTTTTCAGTTTTTGATTTGTTAAAAAAGTTTGAAATATCCAATAAATGTCGTTCCACTTCATGATTGTGTCCCACTTGTTGTTGATTCTTCACAAAAAAATACAGTTTTATATCTTTGTTTGAAGTCTGAAATGTGGCAAAAGGTCGCAAAGTTCAAGGGGGCCGAATACTTTCGCAAGGCACTGTATTTCCCTTAGAATACACAGACAATTAAAGAATTTGAAAACAAACCCAAACCCATATCTACTGGGTGAAATTCCAGTGTGCCATCACAGCAACAACATTTCTGACCTGTTGCCAAAAGAAAAGGGCAACCAGGGTAGAACAAACACCATTGTAAATACAACTCATATTTATGTTATTTATTTTCTCTTTTGATAGAGACAGCGAGAGAAAGAGAGACACTTTTCAACCCCCGAGTTCCATCTGTGCTTCATTCATTTATTAACACAATACAACCCAGGCAATATGATCTATACTTTTCATTTCTTTCTACAGTACTGCTGTAGCAGAGGCACACTGAGATCACAGCATATCATAATGATTCGCACATAATGATAAAGCCTAGTCATCCACCATAGCTTTGAGCAGAATGGCCTTAGCACCACTTCCAGAGTCCACTTCCCAGCTAGCACATTTGGTTTCTTGGAAGTTGTGGTACGTACGTTTTTGGTTCTCTATTGGTTTTGGGAATTAAGCCAATACGTTTCCTTACCAGTAAAATGGAAAGTTTTCTAAACGTTCTAGGAACGGAAGCACAAATGTTGCCTGGAACGTAAATCTATAGGTTCTGAGAATGTTTTACTCTGGATTCCTGACATTTTTCCTGGGAGGTTTTATGAACGTTCTGAGAATGGAAATTATAGGTCAGGGGTATTAAACACTTACACTATGAGGTCCAAAGCCTGCTGGTTTTCTGCTCTACCTAGTAATTAATTGAACCCACCTGGTGTCCCAGGTCTAGAGGGGAACAATACAAAAACACAGTGGAACTGGCTTCGAGGTCCAGAGTTGAGTTTGAGGGTTATTTGAAGGTACCTATTTATAAAAAATACCCTTATAACATATTTTAATACCCAGGTAAGTTGACTGAGAACACCTCATTTACAGCAGCATCCTGGGTAATAGTTTCAAAGAAGGAGGGATGAAAGAGACAATTAGAAGCTATTCATCCCCAGCTTCTATCTCCAGGCCATCAGACTGATAAACATCTTTTATCTCCAGATTTCTCTCCCAGCTCTGATCACATTGGGGAGCCACTGCTGATCGCTTCGCCCTCAACTTCCGGATTTGTCTGCGTGATGCGCTGTTTGTTGCTACTTGGCTATCTCTGCAACTTTTCATCTTTTACTTTTTATACCAACATCTGGTTTAATTTCTCTCGTTCTCGTTTTTTCATTCTTACTTATTCACCCTGGACACTTTGTCTGGACATGGTTAGTCAGGACCTCCACCAGACGAAAAAGCTAAGGAGTGACATTAACACTATGCCTTCTAATTGCAGTCGCTGTACTCATATACAGGAGAACTATCACCTTATGGTGAGGATAGCCATGTTGCCTGCACAGCTTCAGATGTAATCGTTAGGCAATTTAAGTGTAGGAAAGGATAAAACGGCGTCTGTGCCACCAGTAAGTACTGATAGTAGTATAAATCCCCCACAGTCCCCGCAGCCGGCCAATTTACTCACGGAAAGAAATGCTTTGGGCTCAACCGGTGTCATTCATTCAACCGAAACTTTCAACCCCATTAAGCAGCGAGTCAGAGTCAGGGGCCGAGCCGTCTCTGGTCTCTACTCCTCCCGTTACGGGGTCTAAGACGCCGACGCCTCCCACCATTAGCTCAGACAAATTGAAAACCCATTGGCGACTCCATTACCTGCAATATTAGAATAAAAAATATTCATCCAGCGATCATACACTGTTTACCAGGGGGCAGGGCTACTGACGTAAAGGCTAATCTCAATGTGAAGCTGGCTAAGGCTAAAACTGGCGAGTGTAGGGATATGCTTATCCACGTCAGCACCAGCGATGTTAGGATGGAACAGTCAGAGGTCAACAAGCGCAACATGGTTTCAGCGTGTAACTCAGCTAGAAAGATGTCTCGGCATCGAGTAATTGTCTCTGGCCTCCTCCCAGTTAGGGGGAGTGATGAGCTCTATAGCGGTGCCTCAACTTAATTGTTGGTTGAAAATGACCCTCCCAAAAGTGTAGATAAGTGGCCTTCTTTCTGGGACACACCCACAAACAGGACCAAACAGGACCAAGCCTGGCCTGCTGAGGAGTGACGGACTCCATCCTAGCGGGAGGGATGCTCTCATCTTATCTATGAACATAGAGAGAGGGGGTTCTAACTCCTCTTGGCTCCACAATGAAATAAGGTGCAGGCCAGGCAGCAGGCTGTTAGCCACCCTGCTAGCTTATTGGAGTCTGCCACCAGCACAGTCAGTGTAATCAGCTCAGCTATCCCCATTGGGCCCGTGTCTGTGCCTCGATCTAGGTTGGGCAAAACTAAACATGGCGGTGTTCACCTCAGCATTCTCACTGGAATAAAGACCTCCATACCTGTCATTATTGAAAGAGATTGTGGTACCTCACATCTCAAAATAGGGCAACTTAATGTTAGATCCCTCACTTCCAAGGCAGTTATAGTCAATGAACTAATCACTGATCATAATCTTGATGTGATTGGCCAGAATGAAACATGGTTCAAGCCTGATGAATTTACTGTTTTAAATAGGCCTCTCCTCCTGGTTATACTAGTGACCATATCCCCCGCGCATCCAAAGACGGAGGTGTTGCTAACGTTTACGATAACAAATTTAAATTTACATTTACATTTACATTTAAGTCATTTAGCAGATGCTCTTATCCAGAGCGACTTACAAATTGGTGAATTCACCTTCTGACATCAGTGGAACAGCCACTTTACAATAGTGCATCTAAATCTTTTAAGGGGGGGTGAGAAGGATTGCTTTATCCTATCCTAGGTATTCCTTGAAGAGGTGGGGTTTCAGGTGTCTCCGGAAGGTGGTGATTGACTCCGCTGTCCTGGCGTCGTGAGGGAGTTTGTTCCACCATTGGGGGGCCAGAGCAGCGAACAGTTTTGGCTGGGCTGAGCGGAACTGTACTTCCTCAGTGGTAGGGAGGCGAGCAGGCCAGAGGTGGATGAACGCAGTGCCCTTGTTTGGGTGTAGGGCTTGATCAGAGCCTGGAGGTACTGCGGTGCCGTTCCCCTCACAGCTCCGTAGGCAAGCACCATGGTCTTGTAGCGGATGCGAGCTTCAACTGGAAGCCAGTGGAGAGAGCGGAGGAGCGGGGTGACGTGAGAGAACTTGGGAAGGTTGAAAACCAGACGGGCTGCGGCGTTCTGGATGAGTTGTAGGGGTTTAATGGCACAGGCAGGGAGCCCAGCCAACAGCGAGTTGCAGTAATCCAGACGGGAGATGACAAGTGCCTGGATTAGGACCTGCGCCGCTTCCTGTGTGAGGCAGGGGCGTACTCTGCGGATGTTGTAGAGCATGAACCTACAGGAACGGGCCACCGCCTTGATGTTAGTTGAGAACGACAGGGTGTTGTCCAGGATCACGCCAAGGTTCTTAGCGCTCTGGGAGGAGGAAACAATGGAGTTGTCAACCGTGATGGCGAGATCATGGAACGGGCAGTCCTTCCCGGGAGGAAGAGCAGCTCCGTCTTGCCGAGGTTCAGCTTGAGGTGGTGATCCGTCATCCACACTGATATGTCTGCCAGACATGCAGAGATGCGATTCGCCACCTGGTCATCAGAAGGGGGAAAGGAGAAGATTAATTGTGTGTCGTCTGCATAGCAATGATAGGAGAGACCATGTGAGGTTATGACAGAGCCAAGTGACTTGGTGTATAGCGAGAATAGGAGAGGGCCTAGAACAGAGCCCTGGGGGACACCAGTGGTGAGAGCGCGTGGCGAGGAGACAGATTCTCGCCACGCCACCTGGTAGGAGCGACCTGTCAGGTAGGACGCAATCCAAGCGTGGGCCGCACCGGAGATGCCCAACTCGGAGAGGGTAGAGAGGAGGATCTGATGGTTCACAGTGTCGAAGGCAGCCGATAGGTCTAGAAGGATGAGAGCAGAGGAGAGAGAGTTAGCTTTAGCAGTGCGGAGCGCCTCCGTGATACAGAGAAGAGCAGTCTCAGTTGAATGACTAGTCTTGAAACCTGACTGATTTGGATCAAGAAGGTCATTCTGAGAGAGATAGCGGGAGAGCTGGCCAAGGACGGCACGTTCAAGAGTTTTGGAGAGAAAAGAAAGAAGGGATACTGGTCTGTAGTTGTTGACATCGGAGGGATCGAGTGTAGGTTTTTTCAGAAGGGGTGCAACTCTCGCTCTCTTGAAGACGGAAGGGACGTAGCCAGCGGTCAGGGATGAGTTGATGAGCGAGGTGAGGTAAGGGAGAGGTCTCCGGAAATGGTCTGGAGAAGAGAGGAGGGGATAGGGTCAAGCGGGCAGGTTGTTGGGCGGCCGGCCGTCACAAGAAGCGAGATTTCATCTGGAGAGAGAGGGGAGAAAGAGGTCAGAGCACAGGGTAGGGCAGTGTGAGCAGAACCAGCGGTGTCGTTTGACTTAGCAAACGAGGATCGGATGTCGTCGACCTTCTTTTCAAAATGGTTGACGAAGTCATCTGCAGAGAGGGAGGAGGGGGGGAGGGGGAGGAGGATTCAGGAGGGAGGAGAAGGTGGCAAAGAGCTTCCTAGGGTTAGAGGCAGATGCTTGGAATTTAGAGTGGAAGAAAGTGGCTTTAGCAGCAGAGACAGAGGAGGAAAATGTAGAGAGGAGGGAGTGAAAGGATGCCAGGTCCGTAGGGAGGCGAGTTTTCCTCCATTTCCGCTCGGCTGCCCGGAGCACTGTTCTGTGAGCTCGCAATGAGTCGTCGAGCCACGGAGCGGGAGGGAGGACCGAGCCGGCCTGGAGGATAGGGGACATAGAGAGTCAAAGGATGCAGAAAGGGAAGAGAGGAGGGTTGAGGAGGACGAATCAGGAGATAGGTTGGAGAAGGTATGAGCAGAGGGAAGAGATGATAGGATGGAAGAGGAGAGAGTAGCGGGGGAGAGAGAGCGAAGGTTGGGACGGCGCGATACCATCCGAGTAGGGGCAGTGTGGGAAGTGTTGGATGAGAGCGAGAGGGAAAAGGATACAAGGTAGTGGTCGGAGACTTGGAGGGGAGTTGCAATGAGGTTAGTGGAAGAACAGCATCTAGTAAAGATGAGGTCGAGCGTATTGCCTGCCTTGTGAGTAGGGGGAAGGTGAGAGGGTGAGGTCAAAAGAGGAGAGGAGTGGAAAGAAGGAGGCAGAGAGGAATGAGTCAAAGGTAGACGTGGGGAGGTTAAAGTCACCCAGGACTGTGAGAGGTGAGCCGTCCTCAGGAAAGGAGCTTATCAAGGCATCAAGCTCATTGATGAACTCTCCGAGGGAACCTGGAGGGCGATAAATGATAAGGATGTTAAGCTTGAAAGGGCTGGTAACTGTGACAGCATGGAATTCAAAGGAGGCGATAGACAGATGGGTAAGGGGAGAAAGAGAGAATGACCACTTGGGAGAGATGAGGATCCCGGTGCCACCACCCCGCTGACCAGAAGCTCTCGGGGTGTGCGAGAACACGTGGGCGGACGAAGAGAGAGCAGTAGGAGTAGCAGTGTTGTCTGTGGTGATCCATGTTTCCGTCAGTGCCAAGAAGTCGAGGGACTGGAGGGAGGCATAGGCTGAGATGAACTCTGCCTTGTTGGCCGCAGATCGGCAGTTCCAGAGGCTACCGGAGACCTGGAACTCCACGTGGGTCGTGCGCGCTGGGACCACCAGATTAGGGTGGCCGCGGCCACGCGGTGTGGAGCGTTTGTATGGTCTGTGCAGAGAGGAGAGAACAGGGATAGATAGACACATAGTTCACAGGCTACAGAAGAGGCTACGCTAATGCAAAGGAGATTGGAATGACAAGTGGACTACACTTATCGAATGTTCAGAACGTTAAACTTACGTAGCAAGAATCTTATTGACTAAAATGATTGAAATGATACAGTACTGCTGGAGTAGGCTAGCTGGCAGTGGCTACGTTGTTGACACTACACTAATCAAGTCGTTCCGTCGAGTGTAATAGTTTCTACAGTGCTGCTATTCGGGGGCTAGCTGGCTAGCTAGCAGTGTTGATTACGTAACGTTACGTTAAAAGAAAGACAATAGCTGGATAGCTAACCTAGAAAATCGCTCCAGACTACACAATTGTCTTAGATACAAAGACGGCTATGTAGCTAGCTAGCTACGATCAAACAAATCAAACCGTTGTACTGTAATGAAGTGAAATGAAAATGTGATACTACCTGTGGAGCGAGGCGGAATGTTGACCGGGTTGTTGAAGTTCAATTCGGAAGACGTTGGCTAGCTGTTGGCTAGCTAGCTAGCAGTGACTCCTACGTTAAGGACGACAAATAGCTGGCTAGCTAACCTCGGTAAATTAAGATAATCACTCTAAGTCTACACACTCTAAACTACACAATTACCTTGGATACGAAGACAGCAAAGACAACTATGTAGCTAGCTAACACTACACTAATCGAGTCGTTGAGTGTAATAGTTTCTACAGTGCTAGTGGACGTTAGCTAGCTGCTGTGCTAGTGGACGTTAGCTAGCTGCTGGGCAGAAAGCAGTGTAGACTATGTTAGGACGACGAAATACGATAATTACGCAATTATCTTTGATACAAAGACGGCTATGTAGCTAGCTAAGAAGAAATTGCTAAGATTAGACAAATCAAGCCGTTGTACTATAATGAAATGTAATGAAAATGTAATGAAAAGTTATACTACCTGCGGACCGAAGTGTAGATGCGACCGCTCGCTCCAACCCGGAACTGCGTTTTCATATTTGGAGCTTCTAATCATGAAATCTATGCAGCCGACTCAATCACCTCTTATAGCTACTGTTTACCTCCTGGGCCATATAAAGCGTTGCTCAGTGAGTTCCCTGAATTCCTATCGGATCTTGTAGTCATGGCAGATAATATTCTCATTTCTGGTGACTTTAATATTCACATGGGAAAGTCCACAGACTCACTCCAAACAGCTTTCGGAGCCATCATCGAGGTCTCCAGACCTACTCATTGCCACAGTCATACATCTAAATGTTTTTTCCTCATAATCCTGGACTATCGGACCACCATTTTATTATGTTTGCAACCACAACAAATAATCTGCTCAGACCCCAACTAAGAATCATCAAAAGCTGTGCTATAAATTCTCAGACAACCCAAAGATTCCTAGATGCCCTTCCAGACTCCCTCCAGTTTGGATGAAAAGCATGCCCAGAGTAAATTGATTATAAACATCATTTGACATGTTTCTACGAACTTTGATAGAACTTTTTTTGACTTTTCGTCTGGATGTCGTGAGAGCGCTTTGTGCCTTTGGATTACTGAACTAAACGCGCAAACAAAAATGGTATTTGGACATAAAGAGGGAATTTATTGATCTAAACGAACATTTATTGTGTAACATGGAGTCCTGGGAGTGCCACCAGATGAAGATCATTAATTTAACTTTGTAAGGTACGTAAGATTCTTCCCTTGGTGTTGAGAATTCTCCATACCACCACGCTGCCTTGCCAAAACAATGATGTGATTAGATTGTTAACGTAGCTAGAACGAGCTGTGGCTCAAAGCAGCCTCTTAACTGTCATTTACACTTGCCATAGAGTTGAAATATCTCGCAAACATTTTGAATTGAATAACATTGCTTGTGAACTTCCGAGCTGTAATGATTTGACACTTTGGTTAAAGTCAAGTACAAACGTATACTGGTAGTCATGGATCCTGCTGGTGGGTCTACACATTCCAGGTGATGCGAAACAACGTATCACCTCACTGGCTTCTTCTCAGGCGAGCTCTCATTTGGCTATTGCTGTTAAAACTTCTTCGGGATAGGGGGCAGCATTTTCACTTTTGGATAAATAGCGTGCCCAATTTCAACTTCCTGCTACTCATGCCAGGAATATAAGATATGCATATCATTAGTAGATTTGGATAGTAAACACTGAGGTTTCTAAGAATGTTTGAATCATGTCTATGAGCATAACAGAACTTATGTAGCAGGCAAAACCCAGAGGACAAATCATTCAGATTTCTTTTTTTTTGGTCACTGTCTATTCAATAGTTTCCCAATGAAACCTCATATTTCTAAGGGACTTGTTGGCAGTTCCTACTGCTTCCACTGGATGTCACCAGTCTTTAAAAATTGGTTGAGGTTATTCCTTTGTGTAATGAAGAAGTACGGCCATCTTGAATGAGTGTCATTTTGAAGTCTACTTTTTGAGAGCATTACTTGAAAAGTAGCGTGAATTTGTTCTCTTTCTGTAATGAACACAGATTGTCCAGTATTCAATTTGAGCAATTATTAACGTTTAAAAATACCTAAAGTTGTATTACAAAAGTAGTTTGAAATGTTTTGGCAAAGTTTACAGGTAACTTTTGAAATATTTTGTAGTGACGTTGCACAAGTTGGAAGCTGTGTTTTTCTGGATCAAACGGGCCAAATAAATGGACATTTTGGATATATATCAACGGAATTAATCAAACAAAAGGACCATTTGTGATGTTTATGGGACATATTGGAGTGCCAACAAAAGAAGCTCGTCAAAGGTAAGGCAAGAATTATATTTTATTTCTGCGTTTTGTGTTGCGCCTGTAGGGTTGAAATATGCTACTCTCTCTTCATTTACTGTTGTGCTATCATCAGAGCATCTTATGCTTTCGCCTAAAAGCCTTTTTGAAATCTGACATGTTGGCTGGATTCACAATGAGTGTAGCTTTAATTTGGTTTCTTACATGTGTGATTTAATTAAAGTTTGATTTTAATAGTATTTTATTTGAATTTGGCGCTCTACATTTTCACTGACTATTGGCCAAGTGGGACGCAAGCGTCCCGCCTATCGCAGAGAGGTTTTAACTATTCTCAAAACTTGTTGATGCACATCTCACACTTAAAGAGCATTGCAGATTTTGTGCCGATAATATCAAAACATTATTAAAAACATTGAGATGTCTGGGACTTCTCAAAGACGGATCGGTAGCTCTCAGATTGCATCTCTGACCTGCTAACGTCTAACGAACGTCGGTGATAGCCGTGCGCCTGAGTAGACAACGACATGGGGATTCTGTCTCCGGTCTCCAAAACTTGTCTGGGATCTAAATCAGAGCTAGAACCATGTAGCGGAGATATAAAAAGACCTCTGCAAAAACAACAACAAAATGCAGATTTCTTGATCCAGCTCATTCATTCTGACTATTTTGAGGAAGTGTTATGGCTATGTTGTAGCTACGGTGGCTCAAGAGGAACAAACAACACTAATATTGCAGTTTAGGGAGAATGCGAGCACAGACATTCAATTCGCCGAGTTCTGCTGGGAGAAAACCAAACCTATGTATATGGACAAAGACTATTATTCATCAGGGAATACTTTTCTGACTGCTTGGCAATAGCGGTTAAGGTGTTGGCCAAAACGTTTGGACCTCTTAGCCTAACGGGTAAGGCGTTTGCCAAACCTTTTGGACCTCTTAGCATAACGGGTAAGGCGTTAGCCAAACCTTTTGGACCTCTTAGCATAACGGTTAAGGCGTTAGCCAAAACGTTTGGACCTCTTAGCATAGCGGTTAAGGCGTTAGCTTGACAGTCGCTGGACCCAGGGTTTGACTGGACCCGGGATGGAAACCTGCTTAGTGTCTCTCTCTCCTTTCACCTAATTGACCCATTTTTGCTTCACCTTCTGAGTCTGTTGGAGAGGATCAGCTGGAGCAAAATGAGGTGTACATCCACCGATCTACAAATAGTAGTCCCTGCCAAATAATAGGCTTTGTGCTATTTTAAGATTTGCAGAGCGACGCCTACCCTGACTTAAAGGAGCTGCATGGTCAATCCGACAATTGCATTGGCCGTGCAGCATTGACGTTGATACTGCCTCTGCAGAAGTCAGGGTATTTATACTTCTTGTGCTTATTAAGGGAGCAGCGCAGAGCTGTTGTGAAGGAAGTTGTCAAGTAAGCGTGTTTGTGTTCATACTGGACCTCCCGCCCCCACCTACTGTCAACCAATCATGTAAATGTGGAACTATACAGCGCACACAGCGATGCGGTATGGAGCTTAATATGATACTTCTGCATACCTCTGGAAGGCTCCGTAATTGCGTCACACCCTCCATATAGATCAATTATAAGTTGGCTTATAGACAAAGTCCCCCCTATCCAGCACACGTGCACAACCGGACATTGATTGATTGGAGACAGATTTTGCCATTTCTTCGGATTCTCTACCTGCAGCGAACGTGCTAGAAATACCTATAAAAACAAGGTGCCCTAAATATGAGGGATATCTGATCAATTTAGAGAGAGTAGGTAGAGGTGTATGTTTTTTATTCAATGGAGTGGGGTCGTCCCATATTGGATATTGGATAGATCAGAAGTAGAAGGGAAAGATAAGAGGAGAGTGCTGAAATAGCACGTAAAAAAATGTCTGCACTCAATAGTACTTTGGCCTCTACTACATGGCTTTTCTCTTTTTTTACCTTTATCTAACTAGGCAAGTCGGTTAAGAACAAATTCTTATTTACAATGATGGCCTAGCAAAGAACAGTGGGTTAACTGCCTTGTTCAGGGGCAGAACAACAGATTGTTTTACCTTGTCAGCTCAGAGATTAGATCTAGCAACCTTTCGGTTACTTGCCCAACGCTCTAACCACTAGGCTACGCTGTCGCCTCTACGCTCTAACCACTAGGCTACGCTGTCACTTCTACGCTCTAACCACTAGGCTACGCTGTCTCCTCTCTACGCTCTAACCACTAGGCTACGCTGTCGCCTATACACTCTAACCACTAGGCTACGCTGTCGCCTCTACGCTCTAACCACTAGGCTACGCTGTCACCGCTACGCTCTAACCACTAGGCTACGCTGTCGCCTCTACGCTCTAACCACTAGGCTACGCTTTCGCCTCTACGCTCTAACCACTAGGCTACGCTGTCGCATCTACGCTCTAACCACTAGGCTACGCTGTCGCCTCTACGCTCTAACCACTAGGCTACGCTGTCGCCTCTACGCTCTAACCACTAGGCTACGCTGTCGCCTCTACGCTCTAACCACTAGGCTACGCTGTCGCCTCTATGCTCTAACCACTAGGCTACGCTGTCGCCTCTACGCTCTAACCACTAGGCTACGCTGTCGCCTCTACGCTCTAACCACTAGGCTACGCTGTCGCCTCTACGCTCTAACCACTAGGCTACGCTTTCGCCTCTACGCTCTAACCACTAGGCTACGCTGTCGCCTCTACGCTCTAACCACTAGGCTACGCTGTCGCCTCTACGCTCTAACCACTAGGCTACGCTGTCGCCTCTACTCTCTAACCACTAGGCTACGCTGTCGCCTCTACGCTCTAACCACTAGGCTACGCTGTCGCCTCTACTCTCTAACCACTAGGCTACGCTGTCGCCTCTACGCTCTAACCACTAGGCTACGCTGTCGCCTCTACGCTCTAACCACTAGGCTACGCTGTCGCCTCTACGCTCTAACCACTAGGCTACGCTGTCGCCTCTACTCTCTAACCACTAGGCTACGCTGTCGCCTCTACGCTCTAACCACTAGGCTACGCTGTCGCCTCTACTCTCTAACCACTAGGCTACGCTGTCGCCTCTACGCTCTAACCACTAGGCTACGCTGTCGCCTCTACGCTCTAACCACTAGGCTACGCTGTCGCCTCTACACTCTAACCACTAGGCTACGCTTTCGCCTCTACGCTCTAACCACTAGGCTGTTTCCCCGTTATAAATCAGACCTGTCGTAAAACGGCGCGAACGTGAATGAGCATTAAAACTCACCTGTCCTTGTCTCCACCCCCCTCCAGGTGTCACCCATCTTCCCAACTTATCACCTGGGTATTTATACCTGTGTTTTCTGTCTGTTTGTTGCCAGTTCATCTTGTTTGTTCAAGTCTACCAGCGTCTTGTCTCAGCTCCTGAGGACTTACCGTTCAGAATTTAATTTTTTTTGGTCTCTGTCTGTTCACTTTCTCGTTGGCAAATGATATTTCTTAGAAACCTGTTTTCAGTTCCTACCGCTTCCACTGGATGTCACCAGTCTTTGGAATTTGGTTGAGGTTATTCATTTGTGCAATGAAGAAGTAGGCCATCTAGGAACTGGGTAACATTGTTGAGTGCGCAAGACGTGAAAAGTAGCGTTGGTTTGTTGTCTTCCTGTATTGAACACAGATAGACCCATCTACAATTTGATCGATTATTAACGTTCAAAAATACCTGAAGTTGTATTACAAAAGTAGTTTGAAATATTTTGGCAAAGTTTATAGGCAACTGTTGAAATATTTTGTAGTGACGTTGTGTTTTTGGAAGCTGTTTTTTTCTGGATCAAACACGTCAAATAAATAGACATTTGGATATACAGTGGGGAGAACAAGTATTTGATACACTGCCTATTTTTCAGGTTTTCCTACTTACAAAGCATGTAGAGGTCTGTAATTGTTATAATAGGTACATTGTTATAATAGGTACACTTCAACTGTGAGAGACGGAATCTAAACCAATCACATTGTATGATTTTAAGTAATTAATTTGCATTTTAGAAGACAAATAATGTATAAGAAATGTTTCAGTCAGGTTTTTGTCAGGTTTTAGACCCCATTGTTTGAGACTGCACTCGTGAAGGTGGTAAATTATATTTTTAATGGCATCAGACCAAGGCTCTGAAACTGTCCTCGTGCTCCTTGACTGTAGTGTTGCATTACTACACTAGACCCTGATCTTTCTTTTGACAAACAATAATTTTTCAAGGACAGCTTTTTCCCCATATCCGTAACATTGAATCTAAATATTTTGACATCTTTTTGTCAAAACAATTCATGTTTTTGTCACTTCTAGATTAGACTACTGCAATAATCTACTCTCTGGCTACCCCGGATAAAGCACAAATTAAAATGAAGTTGGTGCTAAACATGGCTGCGAGAATATTGACTAGATCCCAGAAATGTGATCATATTACTCCAGTGCTAGCCTCTCTACACTGGCTTCCTGTTAAAGCAAGGGCTGATTTCAAGGTTTTACTGCTAACCTACAACGCATTACATGGGCTTGCTCCTACCTATTTCTCTGATTTTGGTCCTGCCGTACATACCTACATGTATGCTACGGTCACAAGACGCAGGCCTCCTTATTGCCCCTAGAATTTCTAAGCAAACAGCTGGAGGCAGGGCTTTCTCCTATAGAGCTCAGTCTTTACTGAAGACCTCTTCAGTGGGTCATATGATTGAGTGTAGTCTGTCCTGGGGTGTAAATGTGAACCGGCAAGGCACCGGAGCGATGAACTCCATTGCTGTCTCTGCCTGGCCGGCTCCCCTCTCTTCACTGGGATTCTCTGCCTCTGACCCTATTACGGGGGCTGAGTCATTGGCTTATGGTCAGTCTGTTTATATTTGGTGTAATTCTCCCTTCTTATCTGGTATCCTGTATCCTCCCTCTAATTCTCTCTCTGTCCCTCCCTTCACGGAGGACCTGCGCCCTAGGACCATGCCTCAGGACGACCTAGCCTGATGAGTCTGACTCCTGGCTGTCCCCAATCCACCTGGTCGTGCTGCTGCTCCAGTTTCAACTGTTCTGCCTGCGGCTAGGGAACCCTGACCTGTTCACCAGACATGCTACCTTGTCTCAGACCTGCTGTTTTCGAGTCTCTCTCTCTCTCTACCGCACATCTCGACCACTGAATGCTATGAAAAGCCAACTGACATTTAATCCTGAGGTACTGACCTCTACAATCACCGTGATTATTATGGCCATGTACTCTTATCTCCACCCGGCACAGCTAGAAGAGGACTGGCCACCCCTAAGAGCCTGGTTCCTCTCTAGATTACTTCCTAGGTTCCTGCCTATCTAGGGAGTTTTTCCTAGCCACTGTGCTTCTACATTAAGAAGGGCTTTATAATTACATTTGATTGATTGATTGATTGAGGGACAGATTGGGAATTTAGCCAATTTAACACTCCTACTCTTATGATATGTACCATGGGATCCTTAGTGATCACAGAGAGTCAGGACACCCATGTAACTTCCCATCTTTAAAGACGGCAATGTCCCCAATCACTGCCCTGGGGTATTGGAATTTTTTTTTAATCAGAGGAAAAAGTTCTACTGGCCTTCCATCACCACTTTTGCAGATTTTTTTAAATATTTTTTTTTAGCTAGCCAGGTTCCTTAAATGTGCTGAGAATGTTCCAAAGACAAGCAACTATCCTACACCATTCCCAAGTAGACTGTATACTTAATAACCACACTCTAACCACGCTCTAGGAAACCTATGGATCTCAGAAGGTTATGTGCTAGCTGAGTCTTGCTCTGTCTGGCTACTGGAAAGAAAAAGAGAGGAACATTCTCAGCAACTGTCGGGAGCTGTGTCACACCCTCCTCTTCATGGTACATTTCCATGAGAGCGTTGTTGTTTCTAAGAGTTAGAAACGGCAGTCCTATAAACCCTAGGTTATGATCAAATCAAATCAAAGTTTATTTGGCACGTGCGCCCGAATACAACAGGTGTAGATCTTACAGTGAAATGCTTACTTACAGGCTCTAACCAATAGTGCAAAACAAAATGTGTGTGTGTGTGTGTGTAGATAAAGAAATAAAACAACAGTAAAAAATACATTTGAATAAGGGAGAGAAAGAAGGAGAGAGACAGACAGAGGAAGGTAGGGAAGGACAGGACAGGACAGGGGAGGAGAGAGAGTAGGGGGGAGCGATGGAATGACAGAGATGAAAGAGGGGGGAAAATGTTGTGTACGATGTGTATGCATGTGATGATACTGCAGTTTAGTGCTGACATGGCTCCAGTGTTATCCTATGGGACATGTCTGTCTGATAGATCTGCTGTTACGCTATAGGCTAGACAGGTAATGACGGACGAACACACACACACACACACACACACACACACACACACACACACACACACACACACACACACACACACACACACTCTGCTGTCACCACGGGGTAGCTAGAGTACTGACAGAAGCATAGATGAATAGATGGCTCCATCCCATGGCCATGACAGCAGAAACAGGGAGAGGTCCGGGTAATGAAGGTTGCCACATTGCCTCCACAGCGTGGGGGAGATGAGATTAACCCCCTCCGTTCAGTTCCTACTTCTTTCCCTCCTTCTTTCACCTCTGTCATTCCATCGCTCCTTCCTACTCTCTCCTCCCGTCTTTCCTTCCTTCCCTACCTTCCTCTGTCTCTCTCTCCTTCCCTCCCTCTGTCTGTTTCTCTCTCTCCTTCCCTCCCTCCCTCTGTCTGTTTCTGTCTCTCCTTCCCTCCCTCCCTCTGTCTGTTTCTGTCTCTCCTTCCCTCCATCCCTCTGTCTGTTTCTCTCTCTCCTTCCCTCCCTCCCTCTGTCTGTTTCTCTCTCTCCTTCCCTCCCTCCCTCTGTCTGTTTCTGTCTCTCCTTCCCTCCATCCCTCTGTCTGTTTCTCTCTCTCCTTCCCTCCCTCCCTCTGTCTGTTTCTGTCTCTCCTTCCCTCCATCCCTCTGTCTGTTTCTCTCTCTCCTTCCCTCCCTCCCTCTGTCTGTTTCTGTCTCTCCTTTTCTCTCCCTCTTTCTATCCTGTGTGACTCTCTCCTTTTCCCTCCCTCTTTCTATCCTGTGTGACTCTCTCCTTTACCTTCTGTCTTTCTATCCTGTGTGACTCTCTCCTTTTCCCTCCCTCATTCTATCCTGTGTGACTCTCTCCTTTTCCCTCCCTCTTTCTATCCTGTGTGACTCTCTCCTTTTCCCTCCCTCTTTCTATCCTGTGTGACTCTCTCCTTTTCCCTCCCTCTTTCTATCCTGTGTGACTCTCTCCTTTACCTTCTGTCTTTCTATCCTGTGTGACTCTCTCCTTTACCTTCTGTCTTTCTATCCTGTGTGACTCTCTCCTTTTCCCTCCCTCATTCTATCCTGTGTGACTCTCTCCTTTTCCCTCCCTCTTTCTATCCTGTGTGACTCTCTCCTTTTCCCTCCCTCTTTCTATCCTGTGTGACTCTCTCCTTTTCCCTCCCTCTTTCTATCCTGTGTGACTCTCTCCTTTTCCCTCCCTCTTTCTATCCTGTGTGACTCTCTCCTTTCCCCTCCCTCTTTCTGTCCTGTGTGACTCTCTCCTTTACCTTCTGTCTTTCTATCCTGTGTGACTCTCTCCTTTTCCCTCCCTCATTCTATCCTGTGTGACTCTCTCCTTTTCCCTCCCTCTTTCTATCCTTTGTGACTCTCTCCTTTTCCCTCCCTCTTTCTATCCTGTGTGACTCTCTCCTTTTCCCTCCCTCTTTCTATCCTTTGTGACTCTCTCCTTTTCCCTCCCTCTTTCTATCCTGTGTGACTCTCTCCTTTTCCCTCCCTCTTTCTATCCTTTGTGACTCTCTCCTTTTCCCTCCCTCTTTCTATCCTGTGTGACTCTCTCCTTTTCCCTCCCTCTTTCTATCCTGTGTGACTCTCTCCTTTTCCCTCCCTCTTTCTATCCTGTGTGACTCTCTCCTTTTCCCTCCCTCTTTCTATCCTGTGTGACTCTCTCCTTTTCCCTCCCTCTTTCTATCCTTTGTGACTCTCTCCTTTTCCCTCCCTCTTTCTATCCTGTGTGACTCTCTCCTTTTCCCTCCCTCTTTCTATCCTGTGTGACTCTCTCCTTTTCCCTCCCTCTTTCTATCCTGTGTGACTCTCTCCTTTTCCCTCCCTCTTTCTATCCTTTGTGACTCTCTCCTTTTCCCTCCCTCTTTCTATCCTGTGTGACTCTCTCCTTTCCCCTCCCTCTTTCTATCCTGTGTGACTCTCTCCTTTTCCCTCCCTCTTTCTATCCTGTGTGACTCTCTCCTTTTCCCTCCCTCTTTCTATCCTGTGTGACTCTCTCTCCTTTTCCCTCCCTCTTTCTATCCTGTGTGACTCTCTCCTTTTCTCTCCCTCTTTCTATCCTGTGTGACTCTCTCTCCTTTTCCCTCCCTCTTTCTATCCTGTGTGACTCTCTCCTTTTCTCTCCCTCTTTCTATCCTTTGTGACTCTCTCCTTTTCTCTCCCTCTTTCTATCCTTTGTGACTCTCTCCTTTTACCTCCCTCTTTCTATCCTGTGTGACTCTCTCTCCTTTTCCCTCCCTCTTTCTATCCTGTGTGACTCTCTCCTTTTACCTCCCTGTGTGACTCTCCTGTGTGACTCTCTCCTTTTACCTCCCTCTTTCTATCCTGTGTGACTCTCTCCTTTTCCCTCCCTCTTTCTATCCTTTGTGACTCTCTCCTTTCCCCTCCCTCTTTCTATCCTGTGTGACTCTCTCTCCTTTTCCTCCCTCTTTCTATCCTGTGTGACTCTCTCCTTTCCCCTCCCTCTTTCTATCCTGTGTGACTCTCTCCTTTTCCCTCCCTCTTTCTATCCTGTGTGACTCTCTCCTTTTCCCTCCCTCTTTCTATCCTGTGTGACTCTCTCCTTTTCCCTCCCTCTTTCTATCCTGTGTGACTCTCTCCTTTTCCCTCCCTCTTTCTATCCTGTGTGACTCTCTCTCCTTTTCTCTCCCTCTTTCTATCCTGTGTGACTCTCTCCTTTTCCCTCCCTCTTTCTATCCTGTGTGACTCTCTCTCCTTTTCCCTCCCTCTTTCTATCCTGTGTGACTCTCTCCTTTCCCCTCCCTCTTTCTATCCTGTGTGACTCTCTCCTTTTCCCTCCCTCTTTCTATCCTGTGTGACTCTCTCCTTTCCCCTCCCTCTTTCTAGCCTTTGTGACGCTCTCCTTTTCCCTCCCTCTTTCTATCCTGTGTGACTCTCTCCTTTACCTTCTGTCTTTCTCCTACCCATCCCTCTTTGCCCTCCTTCTCTCCCTCCTCCTTTGTCGCACTCTCTCACCAGTGGTGTTAAGTACTTAAGTAAAAATACTTTAAAGTACTAATTACGTTTTTTTTCTGCGATATCTGTACTTTATATTAATATTTTTGACTACTTTTACTCCATTACATTCTTAAAGAATACATGTACTTTTTACTTCTAACATTTTCCCTGACACCCAAAAGTACTCCTTACATTTCTAATGCTTAGCAGAACAGGAAAATGGTCCAATTCCCCCACTTCTCAAGAGAACATCCCTGGTCGGCCCTACTGCCTCTTATCTGGCAGACTCACTAAACAGAGAACATCCCTGGTCGGCCCTACTGCCTCTTATCTGGCAGACTCACTAAACAGAGAACATCCCTGGTCGGCCCTACTGCCTCTTATCTGGCAGACTCACTAAACAGAGAACATCCCTGGTCGGCCTTACTGCCTCTTATCTGGCAGACTCACTAAACAGAGAACATCCCTGGTCGGCCTTACTGCCTCTTATCTGGCAGACTCACTAAACAGAGAACATCCCTGGTCGGCCTTACTGCCTCTTATCTGGCAGACTCACTAAACAGAGAACATCCCTGGTCGGCCCTACTGCCTCTTATCTGGAGGACTCACTAAACAGAGAACATCCCTGGTCGGCCTTACTGCCTCTTATCTGGCAGACTCACTAAACAGAGAACATCCCTGGTCGGCCTTACTGCCTCTTATCTGGCGGACTCACTAAACAGAGAACATCCCTGGTCGGCCCTACTGCCTCTGATCTGGTAGACTCACTAAACAGAGAACATCCCTAGTCGGCCTTACTGCCTCTTATCTGGCAGACTCACTAAACAGAGAACATCCCTAGTCGGCCCTACTGCCTCTGATCTGGCAGACTCACTAAACAGAGAACATCCCTGGTCGGCCCTACTGCCTCTTATCTGGCAGACTCACTAAACAGAGAACATCCCTGGTCATCCCTACTGCCTCTGATCTGGAGGACTCACTAAACAGAGAACATCCCTGGTCATCCCTACTGCCTCTGATCTGGCAGACTCACTAAACAGAGAACATCCCTGGTCATCCCTACTGCCTCTGATCTGGAGGACTCACTAAACAGAGAACATCCCTGGTCATCCCTACTACCTCTGATCTGGATGACTCACTAAACAGAGAACATCCCTGGTCGGCCCTACTGCCTCTGATCTGGAGGACTCACTAAACAGAGAACATCCCTGGTCATCCCTACTACCTCTGATCTGGCAGACTCACTAAACAGAGAACATCCCTGGTCATCCCTACTGCCTCTGATCTGGAGGACTCACTAAACAGAGAACATCCCTGGTCATCCCTACTGCCTCTTATCTGGCAGACTCACTAAACAGAGAACATCCCTGGTCGGCCCTACTGCCTCTTATCTGGAGGACTCACTAAACAGAGAACATCCCTGGTCGGCCCTACTGCCTCTTATCTGGAGGACTCACTAAACAGAGAACATCCCTGGTCGGCCCTACTGCCTCTTATCTGGCAGACTCACTAAACAGAGAACATCCCTGGTCGGCCTTACTGCCTCTTATCTGGCAGACTCACTAAACAGAGAACATCCCTAGTCGGCCCTACTGCCTCTTATCTGGCAGACTCACTAAACAGAGAACATCCCTGGTCGGCCCTACTGCCTCTTATCTGGCAGACTCACTAAACAGAGAACATCCCTGGTCGGCCCTACTGCCTCTTATCTGGCAGACTCACTAAACAGAGAACATCCCTGGTCATCTACTGCCTCTTATCTGGCAGACTCACTAAACAGAGAACATCCCTAGTCGGCCCTACTGCCTCTTATCTGGCAGACTCACTAAACAGAGAACATCCCTGGTCGGCCTTACTGCCTCTTATCTGGCAGACTCACTAAACAGAGAACATCCCTGGTCGGCCCTACTGCCTCTTATCTGGCAGACTCACTAAACAGAGAACATCCCTGGTCGGCCCTACTGCCTCTTATCTGGCAGACTCACTAAACAGAGAACATCCCTGGTCGGCCCTACTGCCTCTTATCTGGAGGACTCACTAAACAGAGAACATCCCTGGTCGGCCCTACTGCCTCTGATCTGGCAGACTCACTAAACAGAGAACATCCCTAGTCGGCCCTACTGCCTCTTATCTGGCAGACTCACTAAACAGAGAACATCCCTGGTCGGCCCTACTGACTCTGATCTGGCAGACTCACTAAACAGAGAACATCCCTGGTCGGCCTTACTGCCTCTGATCTGGCAGACTCACTAAACAGAGATGCTTCGTTTGTACATTTTATCTGAGTGTTGGAGTATGCCCCTGGCTGTCCTTAAAAAAAATATTTAAAAAAATGTGCCGTCTGATTTAATTAATATATATATAAAATGTGAAATGATTTTTACTTTGATACTTACGTATATTTAAAACCAAATACTTAAAAAAAAAACGTTTAACTCAAGTAGTATTTTGCTGGGTGACTTTCACTTGAGTCATTTTCTATTAACATATCTATACTTTCACTTAAATATGACAATTGGGTTCTTTTACCAACACTGTGTCTGTCTTTCACCTCTCTATTCAGTGTAACATCTCCCATTTTCCAGATTATCGATCCTGCCGTTCCTCTCTGTAAATGTTGTTCCAGATTAGCGATCCCTGCCGTTCCTCTCTGTAAATGTTGTTCCAGATTATCGATCCTGCCGCCTTCCTCTCTGTAAATGATTGTTCCAGATTATCGATCCTGCCGCTCCTCTCTGTAAATGTTGTTCCAGATTATCGATCCTGCCGTTCCTCTCTGTAAATGTTGTTCCAGATTATCGATCCTGGCCGTTCCTCTGTAAATGTTGTTCCAGATTATCGATCCTGCCGTTCCTCTCTGTAAATGTTGTTCCAGATTATCGATCCTGCCGTTCCTCTCTGTAAATGTTGTTCCAGATTATCGATCCTCTCTGTAAATGTTGTTCCAGATTATCGATCCTGCCGCTCCTCTCTGTAAACGTTGTTCCAGATTATCGATCCTGCCGTTCCTCTCTGTAAATGTTGTTCCAGATTATC
This sequence comes from Oncorhynchus masou masou, assembly GCF_036934945.1. Taxonomy (NCBI): domain Eukaryota; kingdom Metazoa; phylum Chordata; class Actinopteri; order Salmoniformes; family Salmonidae; genus Oncorhynchus; species Oncorhynchus masou. The sequence goes on along the minus strand of NW_027011570.1, from coordinate 1,079 downwards.
GATCCTGCCGTTCCTCTCTGTAAATGTTGTTCCAGATTATCGATCCTGCCGTTCCTCTCTGTAAATGTTGTTCCAGATTATCGATCCTGCCGTTCCTCTCTGTAAATGTTGTTCCAGATTATCGATCCTGCCGCTCCTCTCTGTAAATGTTGTTCCAGATTATCGATCCTGCCGTTCCTCTCTGTAAATGTTGTTCCAGATTATCGATCCTGCCGTTCCTCTCTGTAAATGTTGTTCCAGATTATCGATCCTGCCGTTCTCTCTGTAAACGTTGTTCCAGATTATCGATCCTGCCGCTCCTCTCTGTAAATGTTGTTCCAGATTATCGATCCTGCCGCTCCTCTCTGTAAATGTTGTTCCAGATTTATCCGATCCTCTCTGTAAATGTTGTTCCAGATTATCGATCCTGCCTCCTCTCTGTAAATGTTGTTCCAGATTATCGATCCTGCCGCCTCTCTGTAAATGTTGTTCCAGATTATCGATCCTGCCGTTCCTCTCCTGTTCCAGTCGATCCTCTCTGTAAATGTTGTTCCAGATTATCGATCCTGCCGCTCCTCTCTGTAAATGTTGTTCCAGATTATCGATCCTGTAAATGTTGTTCCAGATTATCGATCCTGCCGTTCCTCTCTGTAAATGTTGTTCCAGATTATCGATCCTGCCGTTCCTCTCTGTAAATGTTGTTCCAGATTATCGATCCTGCCGTTCCTCTCTGTAAATGTTGTTCCAGATTATCGATCCTGCCGTTCCTCTCTGTAAATGTTGTTCCAGATTATCGATCCTGCCGCTCCTCTCTGTAAATGTTGTTCCAGATTATCGATCCTGCCGCTCCTCTCTGTAAATGTTGTTCCAGATTATCGATCCTGCCGTTCCTTCTGTAAATGTTGTTCCAGATTATCGATCCTGCCGCTCCTCTCTGTAAATGTTGTTCCAGATTATCGATCCTGCCGTTCCTCTCTGTAAATGTTGTTCCAGATTATCGATCCTGCCGCTCTCTGTAAATGTTGTTCCAGATTATCGATCCTGCCTGTAAATGTTGTTCCAGATTATTCCTCTCTGTAAATGTTGTTCCAGATTATCGA
>NW_027011569.1:0-23396 GCF_036934945.1 Oncorhynchus masou masou | reverse complement strand
AGGGAAGTCATGCCCCAACCCTACTATAAACAGGAGTGTGATTGTGGAGGCATAAGGGAAGTCATGCCCCAACCCTACTATAAACAGGGAGTGTGATTGTGGAGGCATAAGGGAAGTCATGCCCCAACCCTACTATAAACAGGGAGTGTGATTGTGGAGGCATAAGGGAAGTCATGCCCCAACCCTACTATAAACAGGGAGTGTGATTGTGGAGGCATAAGGGAAGTCATGCCCCAACCCTACTATAAACAGGGAGGGATTGTGGAGGCATAAGGGAAGTCATGCCCCAACCTACTATAAACAGGGAGGTGATTGTATATAAGGGAAGTCATGCCCCAACCCTACTATAAACAGGAGTGTGATTGTGGAGGCATAAGGGAAGTCATGCCCCAACCCTACTATAAACAGGGAGGGATTGTGGAGGCATAAGGGAAGTCATGCCCCAACCCTACTATAAACAGGAGTGTGATTGTGGAGGCATAAGGGAAGTCATGCCCCCAACCCTACTATAAACAGGGAGTGTGATTGTGGAGGCATAAGGGAAGTCATGCCCCAACCCTACTATAAACAGGGAGTGTGATTGTGGAGGCATAAGGAAGTCATGCCCCAACCCTACTATAAACAGGGAGTGTGATTGTGGAGGCATAAGGGAAGTCATGCCCCAACCCTACTATAAACAGGGAGTGGATTGTGGAGGCATAGGAAGTCATGCCCCAACCCTACTATAAACAGGGAGTGTGATTGTGGGAGGCATAAGGGGAAGTCATGCCCCAACCCTACTATAAACAGGGGAGTGTGATTGTGGAGGCATAAGGGAAGTCATGCCCCAACCCTACTATAAACAGGGAGGTGTGATTGTGGAGGCATAAGGGAAGTCATGCCCCAACCCTACTATAAACAGGGAGTGTGATTGTGGAGGCATAAGGGGAAGTCATGCCCCAACCCTACTATAAACAGGGAGTGGGATTGTGGAGGCATAAGGGGAAGTCATGCCCCAACCCTACTATAAACAGGGAGTGTGATTGTGGAGGCATAAGGAAGTCATGCCCCAACCCTACTATAAACAGGGAGTGTGATTGTGGAGGCATAAGGGAAGTCATGCCCCAACCCTACTATAAACAGGGAGTGTGATTGTGGAGGCATAAGGGAAGTCATGCCCCAACCCTACTATAAACAGGGAGTGTGATTGTGGAGGCATAAGGGAAGTCATGCCCCAACCCTACTATAAACAGGGAGTGTGATTGTGGAGGCATAAGGGAAGTCATGCCCCAACCCTACTATAAACAGGGAGTGTGATTGTGGAGGCATAATCATGGGAGTGTGGGGATTGTCATAAGGGAAGTCCCCAACCCTACTATAAACAGGGAGTGTGATTGTGGAGGCATAAGGGAAGTCATGCCCCAACCCTACTATAAACAGGGAGTGTGATTGTGGAGGCATAAGGGAAGTCATGCCCCAACCCTACTATAAACAGGGAGTGTGATTGTGGAGGCATAAGGGAAGTCATGCCCCAACCCTACTATAAACAGGGAGTGTGATTGTGGAGGCATAAGGGAAGTCATGCCCCAACCCTACTATAAACAGGGATTGTGATTGTGGAGGCATAAGGGAAGTCATGCCCCAACCCTACTATAAACAGGGAGTGTGATTGTGGAGGCATAAGGGAAGTCATGCCCCAACCCTACTATAAACAGGGAGTGATTGTGGAGGCATAAGGGAAGTCATGCCCCAACCCTACTATAAACAGGGAGTGTGGATTGTGGAGGCATACTAAGGGAAGTCATGCCCCAACCCTACTATAAACAGGGATTGTGATTGTGGAGGCATAAGGGAAGTCATGCCCCAACCCTACTATAAACAGGGAGTGTGATTGTGGAGGCATAAGGAAGTCATGCCCCAACCCTACTATAAACAGGGAGTGTGATTGTGGAGGCATAAGGGAAGTCATGCCCCAACCCTACTATAAACAGGGAGTGTGATTGTGGAGGCATTGGAAAGTCATGCCCCAACCCTACTATAAACAGGGAGTGATTGTGGAGGCATTTGGAAAAGTCATGCCCCAACCTACTATAAACAGGGAGTGTGATTGTGCATAAGGGAATTGTCATGGAAAGTCATGCCCCAACCCTACTATAAACAGGGAGTGTGATTGTGGAGGCATAAGGGAAAGTCATGCCCCAACCCTACTATAAACAGGGAGTGTGATTGTGGAGGCATAAGGGAAGTCATGCCCCAACCCTACTATAAACAGGGAGGGAGCATAAGGGAAGTCATGCCCCAACCCTACTATAAACAGGGGTGGATTGTGGAGGCATAAGGGAAGTCATGCCCCAACCCTACTATAAACAGGGAGTGTGATTGTGGAGCCCCAACCCTACTATAAACAGGGAGTGTGATTGTGGAGGCATTTGGAAAGTCATGCCCCAACCCTACTATAAACAGGGAGTGTGATTGTGGAGGCATTTGGAAAGTCATGCCCCAACCCTACTATAAACAGGGAGTGTGATTGTGGAGGCATTTGGAAAGTCATGCCCCAACCCTACTATAAACAGGGAGTGTGATTGTGGAGGCATTTGGAAAGTCATGCCCCAACCCTACTATAAACAGGAGTGTGATTGTGGAGGCATAAGGAAGTCATGCCCCAACCCTACTATAAACAGGGAGTGTGATTGTGGAGGCATTTGGAAAGTCATGCCCCAACCCTACTATAAACAGGGAGTGTGATTGTGGAGGCATTTGGGAAGTCATGCCCCAACCCTACTATAAACAGGGAGTGTGATTGTGGGAGGCATTTGGAAAGTCATGCCCCAACCCTACTATAAACAGGGAGTGTGATTGTGGAGGCATTTGGGAAGTCATGCCCCAACCCTACTATAAACAGGGAGTGTGATTGTGGAGGCATAAGGGAAGTCATGCCCCAACCCTACTATAAACAGGGAGTGTGATTGTGGAGGCATAAGGGAAGTCATGCCCCAACCCTACTATAAACAGGGAGTGTGATTGTGGAGGCATTGGAAAGTCATGCCCCAACCCTACTATAAACAGGGAGTGTGATTGTGGAGGCATTTGGAAGTCATGCCCCAACCCTACTATAAACAGGGAGTGTGATTGTGGAGGCATAAGGGAAGTCATGCCCCAACCCTACTATAAACAGGGAGATTGTGGAGGAGTGGGAAGTCATGCCCAACCCTACTATAAACAGGGAGTGTGGAGGCATAAGGGAAGTCATGCCCCAACCCTACTATAAACAGGGAGTGTGATTGTGGAGGCATAAGGGAAGTCATGCCCCAACCCTACTATAAACAGGGAGTGTGATTGTGGAGGCATAAGGGAAGTCATGCCCCAACCCTACTATAAACAGGGAGTGTGATTGTGGAGGCATAAGGAAGTCATGCCCCAACCCTACTATAAACAGGGAGTGTGATTGTGGAGGCATAAGGGAAGTCATGCCCCAACCCTACTATAAACAGGGGAGTGTGATTGTGGAGGCATAAGGGAAGTCATGCCCCAACCCTACTATAAACAGGGATTGTGATTGTGGAGGCATAAGGGAAGTCATGCCCCAACCCTACTATAAACAGGGAGTGTGATTGTGGAGGCATAAGGAAGTCATGCCCCAACCCTACTATAAACAGGGAGTGTGATTGTGGAGGCATAAGGGAAGTCATGCCCCAACCCTACTATAAACAGGGAGTGTGATTGTGGAGGCATTTGGGAAGTCATGCCCCAACCCTACTATAAACAGGGAGTGTGATTGTGGAGGCATAAGGGAAGTCATGCCCCAACCTACTATAAACAGGGGTGTGATTGCCCCAACCCTACTATAAACAGGGAGTGTGATTGTGGAGCCCCAACCCTACTATAAACAGGGATGATTGTGGAGGGGAAGTCATGCCCCAACCCTACTATAAACAGGGAGTGTGATTGTGGAGGCATTTGGAAGTCATGCCCCAACCCTACTATAAACAGGGAGTGTGATTGTGGAGGGAAAGTCATGCCCCAACCCTACTATAAACAGGAGTGTGATTGTGGAGGAAGTCATGCCCCAACCCTACTATAAACAGGGTGTGATTGTGGAGGCATAAGGGAAGTCATGCCCCAACCCTACTATAAACAGGGAGTGTGATTGTGGAGGCATAAGGGAAGTCATGCCCCAACCCTACTATAAACAGGGAGTGTGATTGTGGAGGCATTGGGAAGTCATGCCCCAACCCTACTATAAACAGGGAGTGTGATTGTGGAGGCATAAGGAAGTCATGCCCCAACCCTACTATAAACAGGGAGTGTGATTGTGGAGGCATAAGGAAGTCATGCCCCAACCCTACTATAAACAGGGAGTGTGATTGTGGAGGCATAAGGGAAGTCATGCCCCAACCCTACTATAAACAGGAGTGTGATTGTGGAGGCATAAGGGAAGCCATGCCCCAACCCTACTATAAACAGGGAGTGTGATTGTGGAGGCATAAGGGAAGTCATGCCCCAACCCTACTATAAACAGGGAGTGTGATTGTGGAGGCATAAGGGAAGTCATGCCCCAACCCTACTATAAACAGGGAGTGTGATTGTGGAGGCATTAGGGAAGTCATGCCCCAACCCTACTATAAACAGGAGTGTGATTGTGGAGGCATAAGGAAGTCATGCCCCAACCCTACTATAAACAGGGAGTGTGATTGTGGGAGGAGGCATTTGGAGGCATTTGGAAGTCATGCCCCAACCCTACTATAAACAGGGAGTGTGATTGTGGAGGCATAAGGGAAGTCATGCCCCAACCCTACTATAAACAGGGAGTGTGATTGTGGAGGCATTTGGGAAGTCATGCCCCAACCCTACTATAAACAGGGAGTGTGATTGTGGAGGCATTTGGAAAGTCATGCCCCAACCCTACTATAAACAGGGATTGTGATTGTGGAGGCATTTGGAAAGTCATGCCCCAACCCTACTATAAACAGGGAGTGTGATTGTGGAGGCATTTGTCATGCCCCAACCCTACTATAAAAGTCATGCCCCAACCCTACTATAAACAGGGAGTGTGATTGTGGAGGCATTTGGAAAGTCATGCCCCAACCCTACTATAAACAGGGAGTGTGATTGTGGAGGCATTTGGAAAGTCATGCCCCAACCCTACTATAAACAGGGAGTGTGATTGTGGAGGCATAAGGGAAGTCATGCCCCAACCCTACTATAAACAGGGAGTGTGATTGTGGAGGCATTTGGAAAGTCATGCCCCAACCCTACTATAAACAGGGAGTGTGATTGTGGAGGCATATGGGAAGTCATGCCCCAACCCTACTATAAACAGGGAGTGTGATTGTGGAGGCATTTGGAAAGTCATGCCCCAACCCTACTATAAACAGGGAGTGTGATTGTGGAGGCATTTGGAAAGTCATGCCCCAACCCTACTATAAACAGGGAGTGTGATTGTGGAGGCATTTGGAAAGTCATGCCCCAACCCTACTATAAACAGGGAGTGTGATTGGAGGCATTTGGAAAGTCATGCCCCAACCCTACTATAAACAGGGAGGTGATTGTGGAGGGAAGTCATGCCCCAACCCTACTATAAACAGGGAGTGTGATTGTGGAGGCATTTGGAAAGTCATGCCCCAACCCTACTATAAACAGGGAGTGTGATTGTGGAGGCATTTGGAAAGTCATGCCCCAACCCTACTATAAACAGGGAGTGTGATTGTGGAGGCATTTGGAAAGTCATGCCCCAACCCTACTATAAACAGGGAGTGTGATTGTGGAGGCATAAGGGAAGTCATGCCCCAACCCTACTATAAACAGGGAGTGTGATTGTGGAGGCATTTGGAAGTCATGCCCCAGCCTGACAATAAACAGGGAGTGTGATTGTGGAGGCATAAGGGAAGTCATGCCCCAACCCTACTATAAACAGGGAGTGTGATTGTGGAGGCATAAGGGAAGTCATGCCCCAACCCTACTATAAACAGGGAGTGTGATTGTGGAGGCATAAGGAAGTCATGCCCCAACCCTACTATAAACAGGGAGTGTGATTGTGGAGGCATAAGGGAAGTCATGCCCCAACCCTACTATAAACAGGGAGTGTGATTGTGGAGGCATAAGGGAAGTCATGCCCCAACCCTACTATAAACAGGGAGTGTGATTGTGGAGGCATAAGGGAAGTCATGCCCCAACCCTACTATAAACAGGGAGTGTGATTGTGGAGGCATAAGGGAAGTCATGCCCCAACCCTACTATAAACAGGGAGTGTGATTGTGGAGGCATAAGGAAGTCATGCCCCAGCCTGACAATAAACAGGGAGTGTGATTGTGGAGGCATAAGGGAAGTCATGCCCCAACCCTACTATAAACAGGGAGTGTGATTGTGGAGGCATAAGGGAAGTCATGCCCCAACCCTACTATAAACAGGGAGTGTGATTGTGGAGGCATAAGGGAAGTCATGCCCCAACCCTACTATAAACAGGGAGTGTGATTGTGGAGGCATAAGGGAAGTCATGCCCCAGCCTGACTATAAACAGGGAGTGTGATTGTGGAGGCATAAGGGAAGTCATGCCCCAACCCTACTATAAACAGGGAGTGTGATTGTGGAGGCATAAGGGAAGTCATGCCCCAACCCTACTATAAACAGGGAGTGTGATTGTGGAGGCATAAGGGAAGTCATGCCCCAACCCTACTATAAACAGGGAGTGTGATTGTGGAGGCATAAGGGAAGTCATGCCCCAACCCTACTATAAACAGGGAGTGTGATTGTGGAGGCATAAGGGAAGTCATGCCCCAACCCTACTATAAACAGGGAGTGTGATTGTGGAGGCATAAGGGAAGTCATGCCCCAACCCTACTATAAACAGGGAGTGTGATTGTGGAGGCATAAGGGAAGTCATGCCCCAACCCTACTATAAACAGGGAGTGTGATTGTGGAGGCATAAGGGAAGTCATGCCCCAACCCTACTATAAACAGGGAGTGTGATTGTGGAGGCATAAGGGAAGTCATGCCCCAGCCTGACAATAAACAGGGAGTGTGATTGTGGAGGCATAAGGGAAGTCATGCCCCAACCCTACTATAAACAGGGAGTGTGATTGTGGAGGCATAAGGGAAGTCATGCCCCAACCCTACTATAAACAGGGAGTGTGGAGGCATAAGGGAAGTCATGCCCCAACCCTACTATAAACAGGGAGTGTGGAGGCATAAGGGAAGTCATGCCCCAACCCTACTATAAACAGGGAGTGTGATTGTGGAGGCATAATGGAAGTCATGCCCCAACCCGACTATAAACAGGGATTGTGATTGTGGAGGCATAAGGGAAGTCATGCCCCAACCCTACTATAAACAGGGAGTGTGATTGTGGAGGCATAAGGGAAGTCATGCCCCAACCCTACTATAAACAGGGAGTGTGATTGTGGAGGCATAAGGGAAGTCATGCTCCAACCCTACTATAAACAGGGAGTGTGATTGTGGAGGCATAAGGGAAGTCATGCCCCAACCCTACTATAAACAGGCAGTGTGGAGGCATAAGGGAAGCCATGCCCCAACCCTACTATAAACAGGGATTGTGGAGGCATAAGGGAAGTCATGCCCCAACCCTACTATAAACAGGGATTGTGGAGGCATAAGGGAAGTCATGCCCCAACCCTACTATAAACAGGGAGTGTGGAGGCATAAGGGAAGCCATGCCCCAACCCTACTATAAACAGGGATTGTGATTGTGGAGGCATAAGGGAAGTCATGCCCCAACCCTACTATAAACAGGGAGTGTGATTGTGGAGGCATAAGGGAAGTCATGCCCCAACCCTACTATAAACAGGGAGTGTGATTGTGGAGGCATAAGGGAAGTCATGCCCCAACCCTACTATAAACAGGGAGTGTGATTGTGGAGGCATAAGGGAAGTCATGCCCCAACCCTACTATAAACAGGGAGTGTGATTGTGGAGGCATAAGGGAAGTCATGCCCCAACCCTACTATAAACAGGGAGTGTGATTGTGGAGGCATAAGGGAAGTCATGCCCCAACCCTACTATAAACAGGGATTGTGATTGTGGAGGCATAAGGGAAGTCATGCCCCAGCCTGACAATAAACAGGGAGTGTGATTGTGGAGGCATAAGGGAAGTCATGCCCCAACCCTACTATAAACAGGGAGTGTGATTGTGGAGGCATAAAAGTCTTTGCATAATAAACCCTCATAAATCTGAAGCACGAGATGAGGGTAGGACGGTAGGAAGACCAGACATCAGGAGAGTAGGAAGACCAGACATCAGGAGAGTAGGAGGACCAGACATCAGGAGAGTAGGAAGACCAGACATCAGGAGAGTAGGAGGACCAGACATCAGGAGGGTAGGAAGACCAGACATCAGGAGAGTAGGAGGACCAGACATCAGGAGAGTAGGAGGACCAGACATCAGGAGAGTAGGAAGACCAGACATCAGGAGAGTAGGAGGGCCAGACATCAGGAGAGTAGGAGGACCAGACATCAGGAGAGTAGGAGGACCAGTCATCAGGAGGGTAGGAGGACCAGACATCAGGAGAGTAGGAGGACCAGACATCAGGAGAGTAGGAGGACCAGACATCAGGAGGGTAGGAGGACCAGACATCAGGAGAGTAGGAGGACCAGACATCAGGAGAGTAGGAGGACCAGACATCAGGAGAGTAGGAGGGCCAGACATCAGGAGAGTAGGAGGACCAGTCATCAGGAGGGTAGGAGGACCAGACATCAGGAGAGTAGGAGAACCAGACATCAGGAGAGTAGGAGAACCAGTCATCAGGAGGGTAGGAGAACCAGACATCAGGAGGGTAGGAGAACCAGACATCAGGAGAGTAGGAGAACCAGTCATCAGGAGGGTAGGAGAACCAGACATCAGGAGGGTAGGAGAACCAGACATCAGGAGGGTAGGAGGGCCAGACATCAGGACGGTAGGAGAACCAGTCATCAGGAGGGTAGGAGAACCAGACATCAGGAGGGTAGGAGAACCAGACATCAGGACGGTAGGAGAACCAGACATCAGGAGGGTAGGAGGGCCAGACATCAGGACGGTAGGAGAACCAGTCATCAGGAGGGTAGGAGAACCAGACATCAGGAGGGTAGGAGAACCAGACATCAGGACGGTAGGAGAACCAGTCATCAGGAGGGTAGGAGAACCAGACATCAGGAGGGTAGGAGGACCAGACATCAGGCGGGTAGGAGGACCAGTCATCAGGAGGGTAGGAGAACCAGACATCAGGAGAGTAAGAGGACCAGACATCAGGAGAGTAGGAGAACCAGACATCAGGAGAGTAAGAGGACCAGACATCAGGAGAGTAGGAGGACCAGACATCAGGAGAGTAAGAGGACCAGACATCAGGAGAGTAGGAGGACCAGACATCAGGAGAGTAAGAGGACCAGACATCAGGAGAGTAGGAGGACCAGACATCAGGAGAGTAAGAGGACCAGACATCAGGAGAGTAGGAGGACCAGACATCAGGAGAGTAGGAGAACCAGACATCAGGAGAGTAGGAGGACCAGACATCAGGAGAGTAGGAGGACCAGACATCAGGAGAGTAGGAGAACCAGACATCAGGAGAGTAGGAGGACCAGACATTAGGAGGGTAGGAGAACCAGACATCAGGAGGGTAGGAGAACCAGACATCAGGACGGTAGGAGGCCAAGACATCAGGAGGGAAGAAAAACCAGATGTAAGGGGGTAGGAGGGTAGCTGGGCCAGACATCAAGAGGGTAGGAGAACCAGACATCAGGGGGGTAGGAGGGTAGGAGGACCAGACATCAGGGGGGTAGGAGGACCAGACATCAGGCAGGTAGGAGGGTAGGAGGACCAGACATCAGGAGGGTAGGATGACCAGTCATCAGGAGGGTAGGAGGACCAGACATCAGGAGGGTTGGAGGACCAGACATCAGGCGGGTAGGAGGGCCCAACATCAGGCAGGTAGGAGGGTAGGAGGACCAGACATCAGGCGGGTAGGAGGACCAGACATCAGGCAGGTAGGAGGGTAGGAGGGCCCGACATCAGGAGGGTAGGAGGACCAGACATCAGGAGGGTAGGAGGACCAGACATCAGGAGGATAGGAGGGTAGGAAGACCAGTCATCAGGAGGGTAGGAGGACCAGTCATCAGGAGGGTAGGAGGGTAGGAAGACCAGTCATCAGGAGGGTAGGAGGACCAGTCATCAGGAGGGTAGGAGGGTAGGAAGACCAGTCATCAGGAGGGTAGGAGGGCCAGACATCAGGAGGGTAGGAGAACCAGACATCAGGAGGGTAGGAGGGTAGGAAGACCAGTCATCAGGAGGGTAGGAGGGTAGAATTGCCAGACATCAGGAGGGTAGAAGGGTAGGAGGACCAGTCATCAGGAGGGTAGGAGGGTAGGAGGACCAGTCATCAGGAGGGTAGGAGGGCCAGACATCAGGAGGGTAGGAGGCCAAGACATCAGGAGGGTTGGAGGGTAGAATTGCCAGAAATCAGGAGGGTAGAAGGGTAGGAGGACCAGTCATCAGGAGGGTAGGAGGGCCAGACATCAGGAGGGTAGGTGGCCAAGACATCTGGAGGGTAGGAGGACCAGACATCAGGAGGGTAGGAGAACCAGACATCAGGAGGGTAGGAGGGTCAGACATCAGGAGGGTAGCTGGGCCAGACATCAAGAGGGTAGGAGAACCAGATGTAAGGGGGTAGGAGGGTAGCTGGGCCAGACATCAAGAGGGTAGGAGAACCAGACATCAGGGGGGTAGGAGGGTAGGAGGACCAGACATCAGGGGGGTAGGAGGACCAGACATCAGGCAGGTAGGAGGGTAGGAGGACCAGACATCAGGAGGGTAGGATGACCAGTCATCAGGAGGGTAGGAGGCCAAGACATCAGGAGGGTTGGAGGACCAGACATCAGGCGGGTAGGAGGGCCCAACATCAGGCAGGTAGGAGGGTAGGAGGACCAGACATCAGGCGGGTAGGAGGACCAGACATCAGGCGGGTAGGAGGGCCCGACATCAGGAGGGTAGGAGGACCAGACATCAGGAGGGTAGGAGGACCAGACATCAAAAGGGTAGGAAAACCAAGACATCAGGAGGGTAGGAAAATCAGACCTTAGGAGGGTCGGAGGATAGGAGGGCCAGACATCAGGAGGGTAGGAGGGTAGAAGGGCCAGACATCAGGAGGGTAGGAGGGTAGGAGGACCAGTCATCAGGAGGGTAGGAGGGTAGGAAGACCAGTCATCAGGAGGGTAGGAGGGTAGGAGGACCAGTCATCAGGAGGGTAGGAGGGTAGGAAGACCAGTCATCAGGAGGGTAGGAGGGTAGGAAGACCAGTCATCAGGAGGGTAGGAGGGCCAGACATCAGGAGGGTAGGAGAACCAGACATCAGGAGGGTAGGAGGGTAGAATTGCCAGACATCAGGAGGGTAGAAGGGTAGGAGGACCAGTCATCAGGAGGGTAGGAGGGTAGAATTGCCAGACATCAGGAGGGTAGAAGGGTAGGAGGACCAGTCATCAGGAGGGTAGGAGAACCAGACATCAGGAGAGTAGGAGGACCAGACATCAGGAGAGTAGGAGGGCCAGACATCAGGAGAGTAGGAGGACCAGACATCAGGAGAGTAGGAGGGCCAGACATCAGGAGGGTAGGAGGGCCAAGACATCAGGAGAGTAGGAGGGCCAGACATCAGGAGAGTAGGAGGACCAGACATCAGGAGAGTAGGAGGGCCAGACATCAGGAGGGTAGGAGGACCAATCATCAGGAGGGTAGGAGGGCCAGACATCAGGAGGGTAGGAGGACCAGTCATCAGGAGGGTAGGAGGACCAGTCATCAGGAGGGTAGGAGGGCCAGACATCAGGAGGGTAGGAGGGCCAGACATCAGGAGGGTAGGAGGACCAGTCATCAGGAGAGTAGGAGGACCAGACATCAGGAGGGTTGGAGGACCAGTCATCAGGAGAGTAGGAGGACCAGTCATCAGGAGGGTAGGAGGACCAGTCATCAGGAGGGTAGGAGGACCAGTCATCAGGAGGGTAGGAGGGCCAGACATCAGGAGGGTAGGAGGGCCAGACATCAGGAGGGTAGGAGGACCAGTCATCAGGAGGGTAGGAGGACCAGTCATCAGGAGGGTAGGAGGGCCAGACATCAGGAGGGTAGGAGGACCAGACATCAGGAGGGTAGGAGGACCAGACATCAGGAGGGTAGGAGGACCAGACATCAGGAGGGTAGGAGGACCAGACATCAAAAGGGTAGGAAACCAAGACATCAGGAGGGTAGGAAAATCAGACCTTAGGAGGGTCGGAGGATAGGAGGGCCAGACATCAGGAGGGTAGGAGGGTAGGAAGACCAGTCATCAGGAGGGTAGGAGACCAAGACATCAGGAGGGTAGGAAGGTAGGAGGACCAGTCATCAGGAGGGTAGGAGGACCAGACATCAGGAGGGTAGGAAGGTAGGAGGACCAGTCATCAGGAGGGTAGGAGGACCAGACATCAGGAGGGTAGGAGGGCCAGACATCAGGAGGGTAGGAGAACCAGACATCAGGAGGTTAGGAGGGTAGGAAGACCAGTCATCAGGAGGGTAGGAGGGTAGAATTGCCAGACATCAGGAGGGTAGAAGGGTAGGAGAACCAGTCATCAGGAGGGTAGGAGGGCCAGACATCAGGAGGGTAGAAGGGTAGGAGGACCAGTCATCAGGAGGGTAGGAGGGCCAGACATCAGGAGGGTAGGAGGACCAGTCATCAGGAGGGTAGGAGGGCCAGACATCAGGAGGGTAGGAGGACCAGACATCAGGAGGGTAGGAGAACCAGACATCAGGAGGGTAGGAGGGTAGGAAGACCAGTCATCAGGAGGGTAGAAGGGTAGGAGGACCAGTCATCAGGAGGGTAGGAGGGCCAGACATCAGGAGGGTAGGAGAACCAGACATCAGGAGGGTAGGAGAACCAGACATCAGGAGAGTAGGAGAACCAGACATCAGGAGGGTAGGAGAACCAGTCATCAGGAGGGTAGGAGGGCCAGACATCAGGAGGGTAGGAGAACCAGACATCAGGAGGGTAGGAGGGTAGGAAGACCAGTCATCAGGAGGGTAGGAGGGTAGAATTGCCAGACATCAGGAGGGTAGAAGGGTAGGAGGACCAGTCATCAGGAGGGTAGGAGGGTAGGAGGACCAGTCATCAGGAGGGTAGGAGGGCCAGACATCAGGAGGGTAGGAGGCCAAGACATCAGGAGGGTAGCTGGGCCAGTCATCAGGAGGGTAGGAGGCCAAGACATCAGGAGGGTAGGAGGGCCAGACATCAGGAGGGTAGGAGGACCAGACATCAGGAGGGTAGAAGGGTAGGAGGACCAGTCATCAGGAGGGTAGGAGGGCCAGACATCAGGAGGGTAGGTGGCCAAGACATCTGGAGGGTAGGAGGACCAGACATCAGGAGGGTAGGAGGGTAGGAAGACCAGTCATCAGGAGGGTAGGAGGGCCAGACATCAGGAGGGTAGGAGGGTAGAATTGCCAGACATCAGGAGGGTAGAAGGGTAGGAGGACCAGTCATCAGGAGGGTAGGAGGGTAGAATTGCCAGACATCAGGAGGGTAGAAGGGTAGGAGGACCAGTCATCAGGAGGGTAGGAGAACCAGACATCAGGAGAGTAGGAGGACCAGACATCAGGAGAGTAGGAGGACCAAACATCAGGAGGGTAGGAGGGCCAGACATCTGGAGGGTAGGAGAACCAGACATCAGGAGGGTAGGAAACCAAGACATCAGGAGGGTAGGAAAATCAGACCTTAGGAGGGTCGGAGGATAGGAGGGCCAGACATCAGGAGGGTAGGAGACCAAGACATCAGGAGGGTAGGAAGGTAGAATTGCCAGACATCAGGAGGGTAGAAGGGTAGGAGAACCAGTCATCAGGAGGGTAGGAGGGCCAGACATCAGGAGGGTAGAAGGGTAGGAGGACCAGTCATCAGGAGGGTAGGAGGGCCAAACATCAGGAGGGTAGGAGGACCAAACATTAGGAGGGTAGGAGAACCAGACATTAGGAGAGTAGGAGGACCAGACATCAGGAGGGTAGAATGACCAGACATCAGGAGAGTAGGAGGACCAGACATCAGGAGAGTAGGAGGACCAGACATCAGGAGAGTAGGAGGACCAGACATTAGGAGAGTAGGAGAACCAGACATCAGGAGGGTAGGAGGACCAGACATCAGGAGAGTAGGAGGACCAGACATCAGGAGAGTAGGAGGACCAGACATCAGGAGAGTAAGAGGACCAGACATCAGGAGAGTAGGAGGACCAGACATCAGGAGGGTAGGAGGACCAGACATCAGGAGAGTAGGAGGACCAGACATCAGGAGAGTAGGAGGACCAGACATCAGGAGAGTAGGAGGACCAGACATTAGGAGAGTAGGAGAACCAGACATCAGGAGAGTAGGAGGGCCAGACATCAGGAGAGTAGGAGGACCAGACATCAGGAGAGTAGGAGAACCAGACATTAGGAGAGTAGGAGAACCAGTCATCAGGAGAGTAGGAGAACCAGACATCAGGAGAGTAGGAGGGCCAGACATCAGGAGAGTAGGAGAACCAGACATCAGGAGGGTAGGAGGACCAGACAATCAGGAGAGTAGGAGAACCAGACATCAGGAGAGTAGGAGGACCAGACAATCAGGAGAGTAGGAGAACCAGTCATCAGGAGAGTAGGAGGACCAGACATCAGGAGAGTAGGAGGACCAGACAATCAGGAGGGTAGCCAACCCCCCTGCTGGCCAGAAGATAGCATTCCCAAGTTCCAAATGGCACCACATTTCACCTCAGTTTTTCACAATTCCTGACATTTAATCCTAGTAAAAATTCCCTGTCTTATGTCAGTTAGGATCACCACTTTATTTTAAGATTGTGAAATGTCAGAATAATAGTAGATAGAATGATATATTTCAGCTTTGATTTATTTCATCACATTCCCAGTGAGTCAGAAGTTTACATACACTCAATTAGTATTTGGTAGCATTGCCTTTAAATTGCTTAACTTGGGTCAAACATTTCAGGTAGTCTTCCACAAGCTTCCCACAATAAGTTGGGTGAAATCTGGCCCATTCCTCCTGACGGTGCTGGTGTAACTGAGTCAGGTTAGTAGTCCTCCTTGCTCGCACACTCTATTTCAGTTCTGCCCACAATTGTTCTATAAGATTGAGGTTAGGGCTTTGGGATGGCCACTCTAATATACTGACATTGTTGTCCTTAAGCCATTTTGCCACAACTTTGGAAGTATGCTTGGGGTCAGTGTCCATTAGCCAGACTCCAGACCTTAATCCCATAGAAAATCTGTGGAGGGAGCTGAAGGTTCGAGTTGCCAAATGTCAGCCTCAAAACCTTAATGACTTATAGGAGATCTGCAAAGAGGAGTGGGACAAAATCCCTCCTGAGATGTGTGAAAACCTGGTTGCCAACTACAAGAAACGTCTGACCTCTGTGATTGCCAACAAGGGTTTTGCCACCAAGTACTAAGTCATGTTTTGCAGATGGGTCAAATACTTATTTCCCCCATTAAAATGCAAATCAATTTATAACATTTTTGACATGCGTTTTTCTGGATATTTTTGTTGTTATTCTATCTCTCACTGTTCAAATAAACCTACCATTAAAATTATAGACTGATCATTTCTTTGTCAGTGGGCAAATGTACAAAATCAGCAGGGGATCAAATACTTTTTTCCCTCACTGTAGATACTTTTGTACCTGTCTCCTCAAGAATTGTCCTTTGCTGTTGTTCTGGGATTGATTTGCACTTTTCGCACGAAGGTACGTTCATCTGTAGGAGACAGAACGCGTCTCTTTCGTGTGCAGTATGACGTCTGCGTGGTCCCATGGTGTTTATACTTGCGTACTATGCACAAAGTAGATGTCCTAACTGACTTGCCAAAACTATAGTTTGTTAAGAAGAAATTTGTGGAGTGGTTGAAAAACAAGTTTTAATGACTTCAACCTAAGTGGATGTAAACTTCTGACTTCAACTGTAGCCTCACTATTGTTATTTTACTGCTGCTCTTTAATTAATTACAAAACTTTTTGGAGGTATTTTTCTTAAAACTGCATTGTTGGTTAAGGGCTTGTAAGTAAGTATTTCACCCTAAGGTCTACTACACCTGTTCTATTCAGCATTTCACTGTGAGGTCTACAACACCTGTTGTATTCAGCATTTCACTGTGAGGTCTACTACACCTGTTGTATTCAACATTTCACTGTAAGGTCTACTACACCTGTTGTATTCAGCATTTCACTGTGAGGTCTACTACACCTGTTGTATTCAGCATTTCACTGTAAGGTCTACTACACCTGTTCTATTCAGCATTTCACTGTGAGGTCTACAACACCTGTTGTATTCAGCATTTCACTGTGAGGTCTACAACACCTGTTGTATTCAGCATTTCACTGTAAGGTCAACTACACCTGTTGTATTCAACATTTCACTGTAAGGTCTACTACACCTGTTGTATTCAGCATTTCACTGTGAGGTCTACTACACCTGTTGTATTCAGCATTTCACTGTAAGGTCAACTTCACCTGTTGTATTCAGCATTTCACTGTAAGGTCTACTACACCTGTTGTATTCAGCATTTCACTGTGAGGTCTACTACACCTGTTCTATTCAGCATTTCACTGTGAGGTCTACAACACCTGTTGTATTCAGCATTTCACTGTGAGGTCTACAACACCTGTTGTATTCAGCATTTCACTGTAAGGTCAACTACACCTGTTGTATTCAACATTTCACTGTAAGGTCTACTACACCTGTTGTATTCAGCATTTCACTGTGAGGTCTACTACACCTGTTGTATTCAGCATTTCACTGTAAGGTCAACTTCACCTGTTGTATTCAGCATTTCACTGTAAGGTCTACTACACCTGTTGTATTCAGCATTTCACTGTGAGGTCTACTACACCTGTTCTATTCAGCATTTCACTGTGAGGTCTACAACACCTGTTGTATTCAGCATTTCACTGTGAGGTCTACAACACCTGTTGTATTCAGCATTTCACTGTAAGGTCAACTACACCTGTTGTATTCAACATTTCACTGTAAGGTCTACTACACCTGTTGTATTCAGCATTTCACTGTGAGGTCTACTACACCTGTTGTATTCAGCATTTCACTGTAAGGTCAACTTCACCTGTTGTATTCAGCATTTCACTGTAAGGTCTACTACACCTGTTGTATTCAGCATTTCACTGTAAGGTCAACTTCACCTGTTGTATTCAGCATTTCACTGTAAGGTCAACTTCACCTGTTGTATTCAGCATTTCACTGTAAGGTCAACTTCACCTGTTGTATTCAGCATTTCACTGTAAGGTCTACTACACCTGTTGTATTCAGCATTTCACTGTGAGGTCTACTACACCTGTTGTATTCGGCATTTCACTGTAAGGTCTACTACACTTGTTGTATTCAGCATTTCACTGTAAGGTCAACTTCACCTGTTGTATTCAGCATTTCACTGTAAGGTCTACTACACCTGTTGTATTCAGCATTTCACTGTAAGGTCAACCTCACCTGTTGTATTCAGCATTTCACTGTAAGGTCTACTACACCTGTTGTATTCAGCATTTCACTGTAAGGTCTGTTACACCTGTTGTATTCAGCATTTCACTGTAAGGTCTACTACACCTGTTGTATTCAGCATTTCACTGTGAGGTCTGCTGCACCTGTTGTATTCAGCATTTCACTGTGAGGTCTGCTACACCTGTTGTATTCAGCATTTCACTGTAAGGTCTACTACACCTGTTGTATTCAGCTTTTCACTGTAAGGTCTACTGCACCTGTTGTATTCAGCATTTCACTGTAAGGTCTACTACACCTGTTGTATTCAGCATTTCACTGTAAGGTCTACTACACCTGTTGTATTCGGAGCACGTGACAAATAAAACTTGATTTGATACTCTACTATTTTTGACCAGGATCCATAGGGGAATAGGGTGCCATTTGGGAAGGATCCATTGTTCTCAGAGACTGAGTGAGAACTCTCTGGAAGGGTAACACAGTGTGTTATATTTCCCTCTGGTCACAACAGAGGATCCAGCTTACTGTACAGTGTGTTATATTTCCCTCTGGTCACAACAGAGGATCCAGCTTACTGTACAGTGTGTTATATTTCCCTCTGGTCACAACAGATGATCCAGCTTACTGTACAGTGTTTTCCTCATTTATAGCCTTTGATTTAGTGTTGTATTGATATTTAGTATCTACATAGTGTAAAGTAAGTAACATTAAATACTAGCGGTACGTTATATTTCCACTTACCTCGCCCCAGGCCCAGGCCCCCCAGGTACATTCAGGAAGTTTATAGACGTGAGGGGAGAGTGTATACAGGAAGTTTATAGACATGAGGAGAGGGTACATTCAGGAAGTTTATAGACATGAGGAGAGGGTACATTCAGGAAGTTTATAGACATGAGGAGAGCGTACAAACAGGAAGTTTATAGACGTGAGGGGAGGGTACAAACAGGAAGTTTATAGACATGAGGAGAGGGTACAAACAGGAAGTTTATAGACGTGAGGGGAGGGTACAAACAGGAAGTTTATAGACATGAGGAGAGGGTACAAACAGGAAGTTTATAGACAAGAGGAGAAGGTACAAACAGGAAGTTTATAGACATGAGGAGAGGGTACAAACAGGAAGTTTATAGACATGAGAGGGTACAAACA
Organism: Oncorhynchus masou masou; assembly: GCF_036934945.1. Taxonomy (NCBI): domain Eukaryota; kingdom Metazoa; phylum Chordata; class Actinopteri; order Salmoniformes; family Salmonidae; genus Oncorhynchus; species Oncorhynchus masou. Next base: position 4,802 of record NW_027011569.1, on the reverse strand, counting down.
AGAAGTTTATAGACATGAGGAGAGGGTACAAACAGGAAGTTTATAGACATGAGGAGAGGGTACAAACAGGAAGTTTATAGATATGAGGAGAGTGTACAAACAGGAAGTTTATAGACATGAGGAGAGGGTACAAACAGGAAGTTTATAGACGTGAGGGGAGGGTACAAACAGGAAGTTTATAGATGTGAGGGGAGGGTACAAACAGGAAGTTTATAGATATGAGGGGAGGATACAAACAGGAAAAAGAATATACATGCAGGGCTTACAGGAAATCATAAGCAGTTAAACACTAACAAACAGTTTGCAGGAGTAAATAGAAATTGTAAACTCTTCTTGCTTTCTATTTCATATCTTTGTTATAGGGGAAGGAACACTGTGAGAGTTATAAAACACAACTTGTGTCCAAACAGTAATCAGGAATGAGGACACAAAGAGTGGATTTCCAATTGCAGACTGACTGGTCAACATCAGAAAGACTCGGTACTAACATATCTATCATGTAATCAACAGTTAACCTCTACTGCCATCCTGTGGCCATCCTGTGAAACTGCAGAGATTCAAATCCTGGACACCTTAATTGCGCAATACAGTAATGCATTTCAGAAAACAAAAGACTTACCAACATATATGATATTATTTTATTGAAAAAAAAAAGTTTTTACAGTGAAATATTGACCAAAATAATGCTGATTTGTTACAGTAGTAAGCATGTCATTCCTAAATAATCAAGGTGCAATTTTTCGAGTTGATTCCTTCAGACTTCTTTCCTTGATAACCATTTCATTAGAATTATTATTTAAGACAGGAAGTGCACTTACATTCCTTACAACACTTTACTTGGTTATAGAACAGGATTAGCCTATTGGTACGGTATTATATGAGGGAGGGAATTGATTGGCTGCTTTCATTCCATTTCCCTTTGAAACATCACACAGTCCCACCTGATTCGCAGATCTCCTTTCCAGCAGGTCTATTTAGGCACTTTGAACATGTCAACAACAAAACACCTTCAGAAAAAAACAGATCAATACACTCGCAACAGGAAGAACAACATATTCCCAGGGGTCATAAAATCAGATGTGTCACCACTAGCAACAGGAAGAACATATTCCCAGGGGTCGTAAAATCAGAAGTGTCACCACTAGCAACAGGAAGAACAACATATTCCCAGGGGTCGTAAAATCAGAAGTGTCACCACTAGCAACAGGAAGAACAACATATTCCCAGGGGTCGTAAAATCAGAAGTGTCACCACTAGCAACAGGAAGAACAACATATTCCCAGGGGTCGTAAAATCAGAAGTGTCACCACTAGCAACAGGAAGAACAACATATTCCCAGGGGTCGTAAAATCAGATGTGTCACCACTAGCAACAGGAAGTAGCATTAAGACCCATAGAACCAAAAATTATGACACGGTAAGCATCAGCTAGAAACGACTGTCACAATTAAAACTCCTAAAACTACTAGTTATGTGACCAGTACCTTACCCAGGGTAAAGCCGATGACCAATAGAAGCATACCCACAGCCATTCAACCTTGAGAAGAAATCTAATAAAAAATGATTCTGCATAAAAAAGACAGTGTAAAACATGATGAAAAATAATCATAATGGTTCTGACAAGTTCATAGCAGTACAGTAGCAAGCCGTGCAAAATCACTCAACTGTTTTACCTGAAAGTGAGTCTGAATCGTATCCTTAAACTACAGCACCACTACAGTAGCAGCTCAGTTACTGCTTGTTTGGTACAGGGCCAGTATCCACAAAGCGTTTTAGAGTACTGATCTAGGATCAGGTCCCTCTCTTATTCATTACGATTGTCAATGTAAAACTGATCCTAGAGCGGCACTCCTACTCTGAGAGGCTTTGTGTATACAGGCCCAGTTCTCAATTGGCGGTTTGATGAGATGAGAAGAGATGAGAGCAGACGTTCCCTTCAGAATAAAGAAGACAAAATGTCAGTACACCAGCTCATTGAGTGGTACATAATGTTCCTGTGTCCACCATTTAACTAGAGTGGGCAGAGAAGGTCATTTATCCACCATTTAACTAGAGTGGGCAGAGAAGGTCATTTATCCATCATTTAACTAGAGTGGGCAGAGAAGGTCATTTATCCATCATTTAACTAGAGTGGGCAGAGAAGGTCATTTATCCACCATTTAACTAGAGTGGGCAGAGAAGGTCATTTATCCACCATTTAACTAGAGTGGGCAGAGAAGGTCATTTATCCACCATTTAACTAGAGTGGGCAGAGAAGGTCATTTATCCACCATTTAACTAGAGTGGGCAGAGAAGGTCATTTATCCACCATTTAACTAGAGTGGGCAGAGAAGGTCATTTATCCATCATTTAACTAGAGTGGGCAGAGAAGGTCATTTATCCACCATTTAACTAGAGTGGGCAGAGAAGGTCATTTATCCACCATTTAACTAGAGTGGGCAGAGAAGGTCATTTATCCATCATTTAACTAGAGTGGGCAGAGAAGGTCATTTATCCATCATTTAGTCATTAGAGTGGGCAGAGAAGGTCATTTATCCATTATTTAGTTATTAGAGTGGAAAGAGAAGGTCATTTATCCATCATTTAGTTATTAGAGTGGACAGAGAAGGTCATGTATCCATCATTTAGTTATTAGAGTGGACAGAGAAGGTGATTTTGAGGCAGCCCAGTTCTTTGCCCATAGCTCCCAGCACTCCTTGTACTCTGTAGAATCCGTTGGTCAGCCAGTAGGGCAGGTCAATGTCAGGGGAGGTAGAAGTCTGACTCTGGTAGTGTGTATACCCCCTTAGAACAGACAGGAAATAGAGGTTTCAACCAATACACTTCCACTTCATCCCAAATGGCATCCTATACCCTATAAAGTGCACTACGTATGACCAAGGCCCATAGGGCTCTATTCAAAGTTAGTGCACCATGGTCAAAGTATATACAGGGATACGGTGTCATTTGGGACACAGCCTTTGAGTGAAGCACGTTTTACTGTATAGAAAAGTTATGCAACCTCAGGAGAGAAAATAGGTCATTTGAACACAGTAGACATTGAGTAAACAGAAAAAACGTATCCTTGAGGAAAAACAGAATGAGTACTGAGCAACAGAACGCTAAGTGCAAATGTTCAAAACATTCAGAGAACGTTTTGTTGTTTGGCTAGCTGCTGTTCAACAAACAGCACTCTGTTACCAATCATGATCATGCACAGTGCTATCAACAGACATTCACTACATTGCACTGATGAGGATATGAAAGAGGGAAGTAGCCTAAGCTGTAACCACTGAATAACAGGTATGTTCTACATCACATACCATGTAGGAGGGTTGTGTTCAAAAGGTACCAAATGGAAGAAAATGGACAGATATGCCTATAGAGGGACCAGGAACAACCATGATCATTTTTCATAGCAAAATGGTTTCAAATTATTGTGCCCTAATGAACACTACCACAAACTCGAGACTCACAGCTTTAAAGGGACAGTGAGCAGGGGATGGACTACAGTATAGACTCACATCTTTAAAGGGACAGTGGGCAGGGGGTGGACAACAGTATAGACTCACAGCTTTAAAGGGACAGTGGCAGGGGATGGACTACAGTATAGACTCACAGCTTTAAAGGGACAGGGGATGGACTACAGTATAGACTCACATCTTTAAAGGGACAGTGGGCAGGGGATGGACTACAGTATAGACTCACAGCTTTAAAGGGACAGTGGGCAGGGGATGGACTACAGTATAGACTCACAGCTTTAAAGGGACAGTGGGCAGGGGATGGACTACAGTATAGACTCACAGCTTTAAAGGGACAGTGGGCAGTGGATGGAATACAGTATAGACTCACAGCTTTAAAGGGACAGTGGGCAGGGGATGTAATATACTATAGACTGACAGCTTTAAAGGGACAGTGGACAGGGGATGGACTACAGTATAGACTCACAGCTTTAAAGGGACAGTGGGCAGGGGATGGAATACAGTATAGACTCACAGCTTTAAAGGGACAGTGGGCAGAGGATGGACTACAGTATAGACTCACATACTTTAAAGGGACAGTGGACAGGGGATGGACTACAGTATAGACTCACAGCTTTAAAGGGACAGTGGCAGGGGATGGACTACAGTATAGACTCACAGCTTTAAAGGGACAGTGGGCAGGGGATGGACTACAGTATAGATTCACAGCTTTAAAGGGACAGTGGGCAGGGGATGGAATACAGTATAGACTCACAGCTTTAAAGGGACAGTGGGCAGGGGATGGAATACAGTATAGACTCACAGCTTTAAAGGGACAGTGGGCAGGGGATGTAATATACTATAGACTGACAGCTTTAAAGGGACAGTGGACAGGGGATGGACTACAGTATAGACTCACAGCTTTAAAGGGACAGTGGACAGGGGATGGACTACAGTATAGACTCACAGCTTTAAAGGGACAGTGGGCAGGGGATGGACTACAGTATAGACTCACATACTTTAAAGGGACAGTGGACAGGGGATGGACTACAGTATAGACTCACAGCTTTAAAGGGACAGTGGGCAGGGATGGACTACAGTATAGACTCACAGCTTTAAGGGACAGTGGGCAGGGGATGGACTACAGTATAGACTCACAGCTTTAAAGGGACAGTGGGCAGATGGAATACAGTATAGACTCACAACTTTAGGGAGTGGGCCCAGGGAATACAGTATAGACTCACAGCTTTAAAGGACAGTGGGCAGGGATGGACTACAGTATAGACTCACAGCTTTAAAGGGACAGTGGACAGGGGATGGAATACAGTATAGACTCACAGCTTTAAAGGGACAGTGGGCAGGG
>NW_027011568.1:0-23398 GCF_036934945.1 Oncorhynchus masou masou | reverse complement strand
TACCTACATGTTTCAAGCAGACCACCATAGTCCCTGTGCCCAAGCGAAGCGAAGGTAACTGTCATGTCTTGTTATGTCTGTTCCTGTCCTTTCTCTTCATTCTCTCTCTGCTGGTCTTTTTAGGTTACCTTCTCTGTCTCTCATTCTTCAGCTGTTCTACATCTCCTCTAACTAGCTCATTCACTCTTTCACACCTGTTCTCTCTTCCCCTCTGATTAGGTCTCTATTTCTTTCTCTGTTCCTGCTACTTTCAGTGTCTGATTCTTGTTTGTGTTTTTTGATGCCAGAAGCAAGCTGTCGTCTCGTTTGCTTCCACCTTGTCCTGTTCTGTCGGAGTCTGCCTGGCAGGAGCATCCTGCACTATACTAACGTTCTTTTTGTTCCGCTGACAACGTTGGAAGAGGATTTATGCCATTCCTGTATTTTCATTAAAGAACTCTTGTTTTCTGTTAAAACCGCTTTGGGTCTTCACTCAAGTTCATAACAGAAGAATCAGACCAAGAATGGACCTGAGCGCTGCCCGGACCCTTTTCACTCCGCTCGTCGAGATCCAGGGAGCGGCGTTAGGCAGACACGCAGGAGGAATTGTCTGCTGCTCAACATGCCGTTGAGACCCTGGTCATTCAAGTCTCCGACCTCACAAGACAGGGTTCACCAACTCCACCTCGCAATCCACCGCCCCACTTCCAGGGCTTCCGAGTCTCCGCTCGGAGCCCAGGATCAACCCGCCGTGTTACTCTGGGAGCCCACTGAGTGCCGCCTTACCTCACCAGTGATGGTGTTCTCTCTCCAGCCCAACACTTACTCCAGGAGCGCAGCCCGCATCGCCTACGTCATTTCTCCTACCGGACGGGCGCGTGAGTGGGGCACGGCAGTCTGGGAGGCGAGGGCTGAGTGTATTAACCAGTATCAGGACTTTAAGGAGGAGATGATACGGGTTTTTGACCGTTCTGTTTTTGGCGAGGAGGCTTCCAGGGCCCTGTCTTCCCTATGTCAGGGGAATAGATCCATAACGGATTATTCTATTGAGTTTCGCACTCGCTGCCTTCTAGTGACTGGAACGAGCCGGCTTTGCTCGGCTCGTTTTCTGGAGGGTCTCCACGTCGAGGTTAAGGATGAGATCCTCTCCGGGAGGTTCCTTCCAGTCTGGACTCCTTAATAGCTCTCGCTATTCGCATAGAGCGACGGTTTGATCTTCGTCGGCCAGCTCGTGGAAAGGAGCTCGCGTTCTCCGTTGCTCCCTCTCCACATCACTGCCACCTGCCGCATCACTGCCACCTCCTCCGCCGGCTCGGATGCTGAGCCTATGCAGCTGGGGGGTATTCGCATCTCGGCCAAGGAGAGGAACGGAGAATCACCACCGCCTCTGTCTCTACTGCGGCTCCGCTGGTCATTTTGTCACCTCATGTCCAGTAAAAGCCAGAGCTCATCAGTAAAGGAGGGCTACTGGTGAGCGCAACTACTCAGGCCTCCCCTTCTGATCACGCACTACCTTTCCGGTCCATCTCCGCTGGCCCGGTTCATCTGCTTCCTGCAGTGCCTTGATAGACTCTGGGGCGGGAGGGCTGTTTTATGGACGAGACCTGGGCTCGGGAACATGACATTCCTCTCAGACAGTTAGGGGAGCCCAGGGCCTTGTTCGCTTTAGGATGGTAGTTCTTCTCCTAAGATTCAGCGTGAGACGCCACTTTAACCCTCACTGTCTCTGGTAATCATAGCGAAACCATTTCTTTTAATTTTTCGTTCACCTTTTACACCTGTTGTTTTGGGTCATCCCTGGCTAGTGCGCCATAACCCTTCTATTAATTGGTCTAGTAATACTATCCTATCCTGGAATGTTTCTTGTCATGTAACCTGTTTAATGTCTGCTATCCCTCCTGTTTCCTCTGTCTCTTCTTCACAGGAGGAGCCTGGCGCATTTGACAGGGGTGCCGGAGGAGTATCACGATCTGCGCACGGTGTTCAGTCGCTCCAAGGCCACTTCTCTCCTCCACACCGGTCGTATGACTGTAGTATTGATCTCCTTCCGGGAACTACTCGCAGATTATACTCTCTGTCGGCTCCCGAACGTAAGGCTCTCGAGGATTATTTGTCGGCCTCTTCGCCTAACGCCGCTACCATTTGTCCTCCCTCCTCCTCTCGCCGGAGCGGGGTTTTTTTTTGTTCAGAAGAAGGACGGGGTCCCTGCGCCCCATGTACTATCGAGGCTGAATGACATAACTGTTAAGAATCGTTATCCGCCCTCTTATGTCTTCAGCCTTCGAGATCCTGCAGGGAGCCAGGTTTTTCACCAAATTGACCTTCGCGTAACGCCTACCATCTCGTGCGCATCAGGGAGGGGGACGAGGAAGACGGCGCTTAACACTGCTAGGCACTTTGAATACCGGGTTCTTCCTTTCGGCCTCGTTAACGCCTCCAGCTGTCTTTCAGGCACTAGTTAACGACGTCCTGAGAGACATGCTGAACATTTTTGTTTTCGTTTACATGGATGATATCCTGATTTTTTCTCCGTCTCTCTCGATTCATGTTCAGCACGTGCGACGCGTCCTCCAGCGCCTTTTGGAGAACTGTCTTTATGTGAAGGCTGAGAAGTGCATTTTTCATGCCGCCTCTGTCCCTTTTCTCGGTTCCGTTATTTCCGCTGAGGGCATTAAGATGGATCCCGCTAAGGTCCAGGCTGTCATTGATTGGCCCGTTCCTAAGTCACGCGTCGAGCTGCAGCGCTTTCTGGGCTTCGCTAATTTCTACCGTCGTTTCATCCGTAATTTCGGTCAGGTGGCAGCTCCTCTCACAGCCCTTACTTCTGTTAAGACGTGCTTTAAGTGGTCCGTTTCCGCCCAGGGAGCTTTTGATCTTCTTAAGAATCGTTTTACATCCGCACCTATTCTTGTTACACCTGACATCTCTAGACAGTTTGCTGTTGGAGGTTGACGCTGTCAGAGGTGGGCGTGGGAGCCATTCTTTCTCAGCGCTTTCTCTGACGGCAAGGTCCATCCTTGCGCGCTTTTTCTCTATCGCCATCGCCGCCAGAACGCACCATGATGTTGGTAACGTTTTAACTGCTCGCCATCCGCTAGCCCCCAGGCACGGCGGCGTGTTGAGGGGGCGACTGCTCCTTTGTCGTTTGGACTGACCATAGGAACCTTGAGTACATCCGCTCAGCCAAACGAATTTAATGCTGGGCCAGGCTCAGCTCTGTTTTTCGCCTGCTTCGAGTTTGTTATTTCAGATCGTCCGGCTCAAAAACACCAAACCTGATGCTTTATCTCGTCTCTTCAGTTCTTCTGAGGTCTCCACCGACCCCGATGGGATTCTCCCTGAGGGGCGCGTTGTCGGGTTGACTGTCTGGGGAATTGAGAGGCAGGTAAAGCAAGCACTCGCTCACACTCCGTCGCCGCGAGCTTGTCCTAGGAACCTTCTGTTCGTTCCCGTTCCTACTCGTCCGGCCGTTCTTCAGTGGGCCCACTCTGCCAAGTTAGCCGGCCACCCCGGCGTTCGGGGTACGCTCGCTTCCATTCGCCAGCGTTTCTGGTGGCCCACTCGGGAACGTGACGCGCGTCGATTTGTCGCCGCTTGTTCGGTCTGCGCGCAGACTAAATCTGGGAACTCTCCTCCTGCCGGCCGTCTCAGACCGCTTCCCATTCCCTCTCGACCGTGGTCTCACATCGCTTTAGATTTTATCACCGGACTGCCTTCATCAGCGGGGAAGACAGTTATTCTTACGGTTGTCGATAGATTCTCTAAGGCGGCTCATTTCATTCCTCTCGATAAGCTCCCTTCTGCTAAGGAGACGGCTCAGATCATTATCGAGAATGTTTTCCGAATTCATGGCCTTCCGTCTGACGTCGTTTCCGACAGAGGCCCGCAGTTCACGTCTCAATTTTGGAGGGAGTTTTGCCGCTTGATTGGGGCTTCCGTCAGTCTCTCGTCCGGCTTTCATCCCCAGTCTAACGGTCAAGCCGAACGGGCCAATCAGACTGTTGGTCGCATTTTACGCAGTCTTTCTTTTCGTAACCCTGCGTCTTGGTCAGAACAGCTCCCCTGGGCAGAGTACGCCCACAACTCGCTTCCCTCGTCTGCTACCGGTCTATCCCCTTTCAGTGTAGCCTCGGGTACCAGCCTCCGCTGTTCTCATCTCAGCTCGCCGAGTCCTGCGTCCCCTCCGCTCAGGCTTTTGTCCAGCGTTGCGAGCGCACCTGGAAGGGGGTCAGGTCGGCACTTTGCCGTAATAGGGCGCAGACTGTGAGGGCCGCTAATGCCGTAGGACCAAGAGTCCTAGATATTGTTGCGGTCAGAGAGTATGGCTCTCCACTCAGAACCTTCCCCTTAAGACAGCTTCTCGCAAGTTGGCCCCGCGGTTCATTGGTCCGTTCCGTATTTCCCAGGTCATTAATCCTGTCGCAGTGCGACTTCTTCTCCCGCGCTATCTTCGTCGCGTTCACCCGGTCTTCCATGTCTCCTGTGTTAAGCCCGTTCTTCGCGCCCCGCTCGTCCCTCCCCCCATCCTTGTCGAGGGCGCACCCATCTACAGGGTTCGTAAGATTTTGGACATGCGCCCTCGGGGCCGTGGTCATCAGTACCTAGTGGATTGGGAGGGGTACGGTCCTGAGGAGAGGAGTTGGGTTCCCTCTCGGGACGTGCTGGACCGTTCGCTGATCGATGATTTCCTCCGTTGCCGCCAGGTTTCCTCCTCGAGTGCGCCAGGAGGCGCTCGGTGAGTGGGGGGGTACTGTCATGTCTTGTTATGTCTGTTCCTGTCCTTTCTCTTCATTCTCTCTCTCTGCTGGTCTTTTTAGGTTACCTTCTCTGTCTCTCATTCTTCAGCTGTTCTACATCTCCTCTAACTAGCTCATTCACTCTTTCACACCTGTTCTCTCTTCCCCCTCTGATTAGGTCTCTATTTCTTTCTCTGTTCCTGCTACTTTCAGTGTCTGATTCTTGTTTGTGTTTTTTGATGCCAGAAGCAAGCTGTCGTCTCGTTTGCTTCCACCTTGTCCTGTCCTGTCGGAGTCTGCCTGGCAGGAGCATCCTGCACTATACTAACGTTCTTTTGTTCCGCTGACAACGTTGGAAGAGGATTTATGCCATTCCTGTATTTTCATTAAAGAACTCTGTTTTCTGTTAAAACCGCTTTTGGGTCTTCACTCAAGTTCATAACAGTAACCTGCCTAAATTATTACCGCCTCGTGGTACTCACATCGGTAGCTATGAAGTGCTTTGAAAGGCTGGTCATGGCTCACATCAACAGCATCCTCCTTGACACCCTAGACCCACTCCAATTCTTATATCCCCCAACAGATCCACAGATGACGCAATCTAAATCGCACTCCACACTGCCCTTTTTCACCTGGACAAAAGGAACATGTGAGAATGCTGTTCATTGACTACAGCTCAGTGTTCAACACCATAGTGCCCACAAATCTCATCACTAAGCTAAGGACTGGGACTAAACACCTCCCTCTGCAACTGGATCCTGGACTTCCTGACGGGCCGCCCCCAGGTGGTAAGACTAGGCAACGTCTGCCACGTTGATCCTTAACACTGGGGCCCCTCAGGGGTGTGTACATCTGACTGGAAGGCGCTACAGAGGATAGTACATCACTGGGGCCAAGCTCCCTGCCATCCAGGACCTACAGTGCCTTGCGAAAGTATTCGGCCCCCTTGAACTTTGCAACCTTTTGCCACATTTCAGGCTTCAAACATAAAGATATAAAACTGTATTTTTTTGTGAAGAATCAACAACAAGTGGGACACAATCATGAAATGGAACGACATTTATTGGATATTTCAAACTTTTTTAACAAATCAAAAACTGAAAAATTGGGCATGCAAAATTATTCAGCCCCCTTAAGTTAATACTTTGTAGCGCCACCTTTGCTGCGATTACAGCTGTAAGTCGCTTGGGGTATGTCTCTATCAGTTTTGCACATCAAGAGACTGAAATTTTTTCCCATTCCTCCTTGCAAAACAGCTCGAGCTCAGTGAGGTTGGATGGAGAGCATTTGTGAACAGCAGTTTTCAGTTCTTTCCACAGATTCTCGATTGGATTCAGGTCTGGACTTTAACTTGGCCATTCTAACACCTGGATATGTTTATTTTTGAACCATTTCATTGTAGATTTTGCTTTATGTTTTGGATCATTGTCTTGTTGGAAGACAAATCTCTGTCCCAGTCTCAGGTCTTTTGCAGACTCCATCAGGTTTTCTTCCAGAATGGTCCTGTATTTGGCTCCATCCATCTTCCCATCAATTTTAACCATCTTCCCTGTCCCTGCTGAAGAAAAGCAGGCCCAAACCATGATGCTGCCACCACCATGTTTGACAGTGGGGATAGTGTGTTCAGGGTGATGAGCTGTGTTGCTCTTACGCCAAACATAACGTTTTGCATTGTTACCAAAAAGTTCAATTTTGGTTTCATCTGACCAGAGCACCTTCTTCCACATGTTTGGTGTGTCTCCCAGGTGGCTTGTGGCAAACTTTAAACAACACTTTTTATGGATATCTTTAAGAAATGGCTTTCTTCTTGCCACTCTTCCATAAAGGCCAGATTTGTGCAATATACGACTGATTGTTGTCCTATGGAAAGAGTCTCCCACCTCAGCTGTAGATCTCTGCAGTTCATCCAGAGTGATCATGGGCCTCTTGGCTGCATCTCTGATCAGTCTTCTCCTTGTATGAGCTGAACGTTTAGAGGGACGGCCAGGTCTTGGTAGATTTGCAGTGGTCTGATACTCCTTCCATTTCAATATTATCGCTTGCACAGGGATGTTTAAAGCTTGGGAAATCTTTTTGTATCCAAATCCGGCTTTAAACTTCTTCACAACAGTATCTCGGACCTGCCTGGTGTGTTCCTTGTTCTTCATGATGCTCTCTGCGCTTTTAACAGACCTCTGAGACTATCACAGTGCAGGTGCATTTATATGGAGACTTGATTACACACAGATGGATTGCATTTATCATCATTAGTCATTTAGGTCAACATTGGATCATTCAGAGATCCTCACTGAACTTCTGGAGAGAGTTTGCTGCACTGAAAGTAAAGGGGCTGAATAATTTTGCACGCCCAAGTTTTCAGTTTTTGATTTGTTAAAAAAGTTTGAAATATCCAATAAATGTTGTTCCACTTCATGATTATGTCCCACTTGTTGTTGATTCTTCACAAAAAATACAGTTTTATATCTTTATTGTTTGAAGCCTGAAATGTGGCAAAAGGTCGCAAAGTTCAAGGGGGCCGAATACTTTCGCAAGGCACTGTACATTTTACCCACAGTTGTAATTGTTAGACCTTTTCAAATCATCCAATATGTCAGAGAGTAAGCGAAGGTGACTTTTCTCTTCACCTGCCTCCTCCCCCTGACACGAGAGGTAGGATGGGGGAGGGAGTGGAGGTAGGATGGAGGGAGGTAGGATGGAGGAGGGAGGGGAGGTAGGATGGAGGAGAGAGGGGAGGTATGATGGAGGAGGGGGGGGAGGTAGGAGGGAGGAGGGAGGGGAGGTAGGATGGAGGGGAGGCAGGATGGAGGAGAGGTAGGATGGAGGAGGGAGGGGAGGTAGGATGGAGGATGGAGGAGAGGTAGGATGGAGGAGAGGTAGGATGGAGGAGGGAGGGGAGGTTGGATGGAGGAGGGAGGGGAGGTAGGATGGAGGGAGGTAGGATGGAGGAGAGGTAGGATGGTAGGATGGAGGAGAGGTAGGATGGAGGAGGGAGGGGAGGTAGGATGGAGGAGGGAGGGGAGGTAGGATGGAGGAGGGAGGGGAGGTAGGATGGAGGAGGGAGGGGAGAGGTAGGATGGAGGAGGGAGGGAGGAGAGGTAGGATGGAGGAGGGAGGGGAGGTAGGATGGAGGAGAGGTAGGATGGAGGAGGGAGGGGTGGTAGGATGGAGGAGGGAGGGGAGGTAGGATGGAGGAGAGGTAGGATGGAGGAGAGGTAGGATGGAGGGAGGTAGGATGGAGGAGGGAGGGGAGGTAGGATGGAGGAGGGAGGGGAGGTAGGATGGAGGGGAGGTAGGATGGAGGAGGGAGGAGGGAGAGGTAGGATGGAGGAGGGAGGGGAGGTAGGATGGAGGAGAGAGGGGAGGTAGGATGGAGGAGAGAGGGGAGGTATGATGGAGGAGAGAGGGGAGGTAGGATGGAGGAGGGAGGGGAGGTAGGATGGAGGGAGGGAGGGGAGGTAGGATGGAGGAGAGGTAGGATGGAGGAGAGGTAGAATGGAGGAGGGAGGAGGGAGAAGAGGTAGGAGAGAGGGGGAGGTAGGATGGAGGAGAGGTAGGATGGAGGAGGGAGGGGAGGTAGGATGGAGAAGGGAGGGGAGGTAGGATGGAGGAGGGAGAGGAGGTAGGATGGAGGAGAGGTAGGATGGAGGAGGGGGGGAGGTAGGATGGAGGAGAGGTAGGATGGAGGAGGGAGGGGGAGGTAGGATGGAGGAGCAGGAGGGTGGAGGAGGGAGGGAAGGTAGGATGGAGGAGGGAGGGGAGGTAGGATGGAGGAGCGAGGGGAGGTAGGATGGAGGAGAGAGGGGGAGGTATGATGGAGGAGAGAGGGGAGGTAGGATGGAGGAGGGAGGGGAGGTAGGATGGCGGAGGGAGGGGAGGTAAGATGGAGGAGAGGTAGGATGGAGGAGGGAGGGGGAGGTAGGATGGAGGAGAGGTAGGATGGAGGAGGGAGGGGGAGGTAGGATGGAGGAGCAGGAGGGTGGAGGAGGGAGGGAAGGTAGGATGGAGGAGGGAGGGGAGGTAGGATAGAGGAGCGAGGGGAGGTAGGATGGAGGAGAGGGGGAGGTATGATGGAGGAGAGAGGGAGGTAGGATGGAGGAGGGAGGGGAGGTAGGATGGAGGAGGGAGGGCTCGTATAGAAGAACGACTCTGACTTCTTTTGTTGCAAGAGGTTATTCATTATTCACGTGATCTGAAAAAATGAGTGATCTGAAAAGTCAACTGCACAGCTGTCATCAAGCAGCAAGTCTAAGGCATAAATTATTAATGATTCTGGAAAGATAAAGGGAGGAGAATGAGAGAAAATGATAACAAGAGAGGGTCGGTGTGTGGGGAAAGCTGGCATCGACAGGGTAAAAGGTTTCTCTGCTCTGACACGGCTTGAGTCAAACTCCATCTTTACTGGCTTAGACTGGAGTGGGCTTTATGCACTCTCCACACAATTCAGCAGTCAATTAACATTATACAGCAGTGTTTTTAAGTCTACAGCAGTGTTTTAATGTCATGTATTGTGGAAAGATTTACATCTAAATCCATTACGTGATTTGCGATACAATATCTTCAGAACGATGCTCAAGATTGTCTATAAAGTAAAGATGGCTATGGACCAGTGTCTCTCTATGGGTCTCTCTTAACGTGATGCCTACCTTCCTTCTCAAGAGGAATGGGGGACTTTCCAGTCAGCCTGCTCTGGGTCTGGGATGTCCAATGTGCACATGATGTGATCTAGAATTTAGTTCTGAAGCTCTTGTTCTTTTCAGGCCTGTTTAACATTGCAAGTCCCCTGTGTGTGTGTGTGTGTGTGTGTGTGTGTGTGTTTGTGTTTGTGTGCATGCATGCATGCATGCATGTTGGTGTGTGTGCCTGGGGGCTGTCAAGCCAGAAGAATGGGCTGAGCCAGTGGCCAATGCCCGTCTGCATGCAGCCAGTGACATCACATCAGAGCCAGGCAAGCACAGGCCAAATGAGAGTGGACGTTATTGTGGATTATAATGCCTTGAAAGCTTTCCATTAGCGCTGCTGGGAGGGCTGAGATGGGGCTGAGAGTGGCCCTGAACAGCACGGCTCCTTTAAGGAAAGACCCAACACTCCCCCACGAGGCTGACTTATAAAAGGTGGGGGTCAGACTCTGTCTGAATCCCAAATAACACTTTATTTAAAATATAGTGCACTACCTTTGACCAGATCCCTATGAGTCCTGGTCAAAAGTAGTGCACCATAAAGGGAATTGGGTTATTTGTGACACAGCTCTGACTGACTACAAGGTTGTCTGCTCATTTAAAGACATGTTTATCTGCTTGATTTACCATTACATATCACTACACTATTTGGATGTGAGCTGTCACTCACTCAGCCTGAAGAAAAGAGGGGTTGGTCCTTCTGCTCAGCTTGCAGTCTACTGTATATCTTAGTCGGATTCCTTAGGTCTCACTGCTGCAGACACTGACAGACAGGCCCTTTTACACATTCCTTCTCATAGTATATTCTGTGTCATCATATTTCACAAAGCATAGATACAAACTTCATAACATGGGCGAGAAAAAGTATAATGCGAAAAAGCTTTTTATTTGTCCAAATCCTTTTACCTTGTCTACAGTCGCACAATTTCTATCTCAGCGTCATGTAGGCTTTGTTTCATCTTTATTTTAAGTGCTGTTTAATGTGAGATGAATTCTGACTGTGGTACTAAAAGGATTAACTTTGGTTAAAAGGATTAGTGCACAATTGGCCCAGTGTCGTCCGGATTAGGGTTTGGCTGGGGTAGGCCGCCATTGTAAATAAGAATTTGTTCTTAACTGACTTGCCTAGTTAAATAAAGATGAAAGAAATAAAGATACATTTTAATCTCCCAGAGATCTCCCTGGGGTTCATCTCAACCTTATTTAATTACACAGCACATTACATTTCTGATCTTCACATACAGAGCACATCATGGTATTTCAACCCCCCCACCACTTTCTTTCCATATCTGTAAAAATCCTGTCTATGCAAACAGCATGTCATTTGCAGCGAGAGAGAGAGATAGATAGGGAGAGAGAGAAAGAGGTAGAGAGAGAGCAGCAGAAGATGTTGCTTTGTGATACAATTAAACAGGCCTGATTGCAGATATGAATACGTTTGAGAAATTCATAGGATCCATTTCACAAACGTCCAAGCCAAGTGTTTGCGCGTAGGGGAGTTATAAGAGAAGAGATAAACAACTTTAGGAAGGAAGGAGAACAAAATCAGCTCTTGATAAAATACTAATGCAGAGGCGTTCAAGTAAAGTAACTTTTAGTGTTCTGATTTAATGAATGATTTGAGCGGTGGCGGTGCATGTGGGGTGGGGAGACAGATGCTGGGGTAACTGAAGCCTGCTCTAATGGCCGTTCAGGGGGCTGTGTGACTGAAGCTTGCTCTAATGGCCGTTCAGGGAGCTGTGTGACTGAAGCCTGCTCTAATGGTCGTTCAGGGGGCTGTGTGACTGAAGCTTGCTCTAATGGCCGTTTAGGGGCTGTGTGACTGAAGCATGCTCTATTGGCCGTTCAGAAGCTTGCTCTAATGGCTGTTCAGGGAGCTGTGTGACTGAAGCCTGCTCTAATGGTCGTTCAGGGGGCTGTGTGACTGAAGCTTGCTCTAATGGCCGTTCAGGGGCTGTGTGACTGAAGCTTGCTCTTATGGCCGTTCAGGGGCCTGTGTGACTGAAGCCTGCTCTAATGGCCGTTTAGGGGGCTGTGTGACTGAAGCTTGCTCTAATGGCCATTCAGGGGCTGTGTGACTGAAGCTTGCTCTATTGGCCGTTTAGGGGCTGTGTGACTGAAGCCTGCTCTATTGGCCGTTCAGGGGGCTGTGTGACTGAAGCCTGCTCTAATGGCCGTTCAGGGGGCTTTGTGACTGAAGCTTGCTCTAATGGCCGTTCAGGGGCTTTGTGGTCATGTGTCTGACTGAGGCAGGATCAAAGCAGTGTAATGCCAGGGACCAGGCCGTGAGCAGAGTGGAGTGGCGACACACAGCCGGTAAGTACTTCCACAGCCCCAAAGTGTCAGGACCCGGTTTACGAACCTGGGTCTCCGGAGTGAGAAACAGTCACTTAACCAACTGAGCCACGAATAGTCAGCAGAACCCAGAAGATGAGGCAGACACAGCAGTACTTAAGACGGTGTATTTAATAAAGTAAAAAGGAGAAGTCCTTAAATACAAAAATGGCAAATCCAAAAGGTGGTAGGAATAGCACAAAAAAGCCTCAAGAGATACTCAAAAACAGAATTCCACAAGAGCATCCACCGGAATCGACAAGAATACACAGAACACTAGGGCTGGGTGCTAACATACAAACACAGAGCACAGAACTGAGGAAACTAAGGGTTTAAATACAATCAGGGGAAACGAGGCACAGGTGCAAATAATAATGGGGAACAAGGGAAAAAACATAAGGTCAAAAAGCACAATGGGGGCATCTAGTGACCAAAACCCAGAACAACCCTGGCCAAATCCTGACAGAATCCCCCCCCTAGGAACGGCTCCTGACGTTCCTACCAGCTCTCTCAGGGTGGAGGGCCCTGAACTGACGAATGAGGTCAGGGTCCAGGATGTCTTTAGCAGGAACCCAGGAGCGCTCCTCGGGACCGTAGCCTTCCCAGTCCACCAGATACTGCCAGGACCGCTGCACCCGGCGGGAATCCAGTATCCGATGGACGGTATAAACCGGCTGGCCTCCAATGACACGAGGCGGAGGGGAGGTCTGTCTGCCGGGACAAGGGGAGAAAAAACAACAGGTTTTAACAATGAAATGTGAAATGTGGGATTAATCTTAAGGGATCTGGGTAAGTGTAGGCGATAAGAAACTGGGTTAACTCTCCTGGCAACCTTGAAGGGACCGATGTATTTTTGGGACAGCTTGCGAGACTCCACCCGTAGAGGTAAGTCTCTTGTGGAGAGCCAGACTCTCTGGCCGGGCGCAGGGTAGGCCCGGGACGGCGACGTCTGTTGGCTTGTTGTTGGTACCTCTGTGAGGAACGCATAAGATTAAGACGGGTCTTCCTCCACATAAGCCGACAGCGTCTGACGAACTTCAAGGCTGAAGGCACTCTGACTTCTGCCTCCTGGTCCGGGAACAATGGAGGAGCATAGCCAAACTGACACTCGTGCGGGGACATACCAGTGGAGGAGGAGCGCAAGGTGTTGTGCGCGTATTCGGCCCAAACAATAAAGGATGACCATGTGGACGGGTTGTCACGAGTCATACATCGGAGGGTGGTTTCCAGCTCTTGATTCATCCTCTCTGTTTGGCCGTTGGACTCCGGATGGTACCCTGAAGATAGACTGGCAGAAGCCCCCATGAGTTGGCAGAAGGCCTTCCAAAACCTTGAGGCGAACTGGGGACCTCTGTCAGAAACCATATCTTGAGGAATGCCGAAGACTCGGAACACATGATTAATTACCAACTCAGCCTTTTCCTTGGCAGAAGGTAACTTAGTCAGAGGGACGAACCTGGCCGCCTTTGAAAACCTGTCGATTATGACTAGGATAGTAGTATTGCCATGGGATGGAGGAAGTCCAGTAATAAAGTCCAATGAGATATGGGACCAGGGTCTGTGGGGAACAGGTAAAGGGTGAAGGAGTCCTTGAGGGCGGAGGTGAGAAGATTTGCCCTGGCAGCACACGGGACAGGCATTGACGAAAGTGGCAACGTCTTCTCTTATGGTAGGCCACCAGAACTTACGCTGGATGAACTCCAAGGTACGACCTACGCCCGGATAACAGGTGAGGCGAGAGGAGTGCCCCCACAGAAGGACCTGAGTCCTCACTGCCTTGGGGATAAACAACCGATTGGCAGGACCTCCTTTCGGGTCCGGTTCGCTAGCTTGAGCACGTCTCACGGTATCCTCAACTTGCCACGAGATCGGAGCCACAATCTTAGCAGCAGAAAGGACAGGCATGTCCGTGTCATCTCGAATGGCAGGAGCGTAGACTCGGGACAGGGCATCCGGTTTGAGATTCTTCGACCCGGGCCGATAGGTGAGGATAAACTGGAATCGATTGAAGAAAAGAGACCATCTAGCTTGTCTAGAGTTCAACCGCTTCGCCTGCTGGATATACTCCAGATTTTTGTGGTCCGTAAGCACTTGAAACGGGTGAGAAGCCCCCTCGAGCCAGTGTCTCCATTCCTTCAATGCCATCTTAACCGCTAGGAGTTCACGATCCCCACATCGTAGTTCCTCTCAGTCGGGGTAAACCGGTGTGAGAAGAAAGCGCACGGATGAAGTTTCTTGTCTTCACCCCTCTGGACAGGACGCTCCAACACCAACCTCTGATGCGTCTACCTCCACCACAAAATGGTTCATCCGTAGTCGGTAGTATCGGGATGGAAGCAGAGAGAACGCGCTGCTTGAGTCCTTGGAAGGCCATCTCAGCTTCTCTTCCCCACAAAAACCTTGCATTGCCACCCTTGGTTAAAGCTGAGAGAGGGGCTGCCACCAAGCTGAAGTTCTTGATGAACTTGCGGTAGAAGTTTGTGAAGCCCAGGAAACGCTGAACTTCCTTAACGGATTTGGGGGTGGCCAATCCGCTACCGCCCCTACCTTCCTGGGGTCCATTTGGACTGACTGGTTCCACTACAAATCCCAGGAATTGTACTCGGGATGAATGGAATTCACATTTTTCCGCTAACGTACAGATGACTGTCCAGGAGGCGTTGAGTACTTGTCTGACATGCTTAGTGTGTTCTTGAAGGGAGCTCGAAAAGATGAGGATGTCATCCAAGTAAACGAACACAAATATGTTAAGCATATACCTAAGCACATCGTTTATGAGCGCTTGGAACACCGCTGGGGCGTTGGTCAGGCCGAAGGGCATCACCAAGTATTCATAGTGACCAGTAGGCGTGTTGAAAGCGGTCTTCCACTCGTCACCAGGTCTGATCCGCACAAGATGGTATGCGTTCCGCAGGTCAAGCTTAGTGAAAACAACTGCTTCCTGGAGCAGCTCGAAGGCTGTGGCCATAAGGGGTAGCGGGTAACGGTTACGGACGGTTATGGCATTGAGTCCCCGGTAGTCGATGCAAGGACGTAATCCACCGTCTTTCTTGGCCACAAAGAAAAACCCTGCTCCCGCCGGGAGGTGGATGGACGCATGAGGCCTGCTTCCAGAGCGTCCTTGATGTAGGTATCCATAGCAGCTCGTTCGGGTGGAGATAGGGAAAAGATCCGACCCCTGGGGGGCAAGTGCCCGGAAACAGGTCGATGGGGCAATCGTAAGGTCTATGGGGTGGTAGCATGGTGGCCCTCTGTTTGCTAAACACCAGTTTGAGGTCATGGTAACACTCGGGAACTCGGGTCAGGTCGATGGATTCTAAAGACTCGGGAGTAGAACTCGGGGAATTCTGGAAAATACAAGTAGCTTGGCACGTAGGACCCCACTGCTTGATAGTGCCCACAGACCAGTCGATGTGAGGGTTATGGCTGTGAAGCCAGGGATATCCAAGGACGAGAGGGAACTCGGAACAGGAGATCAAATGAAAGTTCATCAATTCCTGGTGTTGTGAAACTGAAAGTCGCAAGGAGGTAGTGACATGAGTGACAAGTCCAGATCCCAAAGGGCTTCCATCCAATGTAGTGACCCTCATGGGTTCACTTAGAGGTTCAGAGGGAACGCCATTCTCCTTCGCCCAGACACCATCCATGAAGTTACATGCGGCTCCAGAGTCTACCAAGGCTTGAAGGTGAAGCTTGTGGTTGTCCCAGGAGAGGGTGACTGGAATGAGCAGACGGGAGTTGGACGGATGGGAGGAGGTTATGTTTCCCGTTACAGTTCCCCCCGGTCTGTACGGGACAGAGCGTTTCCCTGGAGCCCGGGACACGTGGAACGGAAATGGCCCGGTTTGCCGCAATATAGACAGCGTCACTCCCTCATCCGGCGGTCTCTCTCAGCCTGGGAGATGCGTCCAATCTGCATGGGTTCCGATGGAGCCAGCGAGGATAAAGGTGGGGACTCGGAGCTGGGACTGATAGGGGCTAGAGGTCTACGGTTGAGTTCTCTCTCTCTCAGACGCTGGTCAATGCGTGAGGCCAACTTGATCAGGGACTCGAGATTGTCCGGTGGTTCCCGAGTGGCCAGTTCATCTTGGATAGTGTCGGAAAGGCCTTTCAGAAAGCACACCGTGAGCGCCTCGTTGTTCCAGCCACTTGCTGCTGCCACCGTGCGGAACTGGATGGCATAGTCCGTCACGCTGCGCCATCCTTGGTGGAGAGTCAGGAGCTGTTTGGCTGAGTCAGAACCACTGCTTGGGCCTTGAAACACTCGTTTGAATTCCTCAGCAAAGGCAGAGTAGCTGGCACAGCAGGAACTATGGGCATCCCACACAGCAGTAGCCCAGGCCAGGGCTTTTTCCGACAGCAGGGTGATGATATAAGCGATCTTAGACCGGTCGGTGGGAAACGACGAGGGTTGTAGCTCAAAGGAGAGAGAACATTGGGTGAGAAACCCTTTACAAGCACTTGGATCACCTGAGAACCGTTGGGGAGGTGGAAGACGAGGTTCAGCCAGGGGGTTAACTGCCATGGGTACGTGAATCTGAGGTACTGGGACGGGAACTGTTGCCGGGGTAAGACGATCAGATATTTGCTTAATGGAAGTCAGCATCTCCGACAGAAGATGACAATGTCTAGCCATTAAGGCCTCTTGCTGAACCAGGGCGGCTTCGTGGCGTTGGACAGTCTCCTGGTGGTGGGACAGCATGGCAAAAATGTCCTGGGAACTGGCTGCCTCTGGGTTCATTTTTGGCTCTGTGTTTCTGTCAGGACCCGGTTACGAACCTGGGTCTCCGGAGTGAGAAACAGTCACTTAACCAACTGAGCCACGAATAGTCAGCAGAACCCAGAAGATGAGGCAGACACAGCAGTACTTAAGACGGTGTATTTAATCAAGTAAAAAGGAGAAGTCCTTAAATACAAAAATGGCAAATCCAAAAGGTGGTAGGAATAGCACAAAAAAGCCTCAAGAGATACTCAAAAACAGAATTCCACAAGAGCATCCACCGGAATCGACAAGAATACACAGAACACTAGGGCTGGGTGCTAACATACAAACACAGAGCACAGAACTGAGGGAAACTAAGGGTTTAAATACAATCAGGGGAAACGAGGCACAGGTGCAAATAATAATGGGGAACAAGGGAAAAAACATAAGGTCAAAAAGCACAATGGGGGCATCTAGTGACCAAAACCCAGAACAACCCTGGCCAAATCCTGACACAAAGGCCCTTTCCTTTCTGCCTTGGCTCATGCAAAGCTTTAGAGAGGAGAGAGCCCCCCTGAAAAACTGCCATGTTGGCTATAAGTCACCCACGTGAATGGAGGCACGCACGCACGCACACACACACGCACACACACACACACACACACACACACACACACACACACACACACACACACACACACACACACACACACACACACACACACACACACACACACACACACACACACACACACACACACACACACACACACACACAACAAACAATGCAATGGACACCAGTGAATTGAATCAATGTTGTGCAGTCATAGCAAAGAAGCGTTACCTCAGCCCTTCCCAAATATTGTCATTCTGACTAGGCCTAGGCAGCTTTGACATTTAAAAAAAATATATTTAACCTTTATTTAATGAGGCAAGTCAGTTAAGAACAAATTCTTTACAACGACGGCCTACCCCAGGCCAATTGTGCACCGCCCTATAGGAGTCCCAATCACGGCCGGATGTGATACAGCTGAAGGCAGCTGAACTGAAGGCAGCTGAACTGAAGGAAGCTGAACTGAAGGCAGCTGAACTGAAGGCAGCTGAACTCTGGATAAGAGCGTCTGCTAAATGACTTAAATGTAATGTAATGTAACTGAAGGAAGCTGAACTGAAGGCAGCTGAACTGAAGGCAGCTGAACTGAAGGCAGCTGAACTGAAGGAAGCTGAACTGAAGGCAGCTGAACTGAAGGAAGCTGAACTGAAGGCAGCTGAACTGAAGGAAGCTGAACTGAAGGCAGCTGAACTGAAGGCAGCTGAACTGAAGGAAGCTGAACTGAAGGCAGCTGAACTGAAGGCAGCTGAAAGCTGAAGGCAGCTGAACTGAAGGCAGCTGAAAGCTGAAGGCAGCTGAACTGAAGGCAGCTGAACTGAAGGAAGCTGAACTGAAGGCAGCTGAACTGAAGGAAGCTGAACTGAAGGCAGCTGAACTGAAGGCAGCTGAAAGCTGAAGGCAGCTGAACTGAAGGCAGCTGAAAGATGAAGGCAGCTGAACTGAAGGCAGCTGAAAGATGAAGGCAGCTGAACTGAAGGCAGCTGAAAGATGAAGGCAGCTGAACTGAAGGCAGCTGAACTGAAGGAAGCTGAACTGAAGGCAGCTGACCTGAAGGCAGCTGAAAGCTGAAGGCAGCTGAACTGAAGGCAGCTGAAAGATGAAGGCAGCTGAACTGAAGGCAGCTGAAAGATGAAGGCAGCTGAACTGAAGGCAGCTGAAAGATGAAGGCAGCTGAACTGAAGGCAGCTGAAAGATGAAGGCAGCTGAACTGAAGGCAGCTGAAAGATGACGGCAGCTGAAAGATGAAGGCAGCTGAAAGATGAAGGCAGCTGAAAGATGAAGGCAGCTGAAAGATGAAGGCAGCTGAAAGCTGAAGGCAGCTGAACTGAAGGCAGCTGAAAGATGAAGGCAGCTGAAAGATGAAGGCAGCTGAAAGATGAAGGCAGCTGAAAGATGAAGGCAGCTGAACTGAAGGCAGCTGAAAGATGAAGGCAGCTGAAAGCTGAAGGCAGCTGAACTGAAGGCAGCTGAAAGATGAAGGCAGCTGAAAGCTGAAGGCAGCTGAAAGATGAAGGCAGCTGAACTGAAGGCAGCTGAACTGAAGGCAGCTGAACTGAAGGCAGCTGAACTGAAGGCAGCTGAAAGATGAAGGCAGCTGAACTGAAGGCAGCTGAAAGATGAAGGCAGCTGAACTGAAGGCAGCTGAAAGATGAAGGCAGCTGAACTGAAGGCAGCTGAAAGATGAAGGCAGCTGAACTGAAGGCAGCTGAACTGAAGGAAGCTGAACTGAATGCAGCTGAAAGATGAAGGCAGCTGAAAGCTGAAGGCAGCTGAACTGAAGGCAGCTGAAAGCTGAAGGCAGCTGAACTGAAGGCAGCTGAAAGCTGAAGGCAGCTGAACTGAAGGCAGCTGAAAGCTGAAGGCAGCTGAAAGATGAAGGCAGCTGAACTGAAGGCAGCTGAAAGATGAAGGCAGCTGAAAGCTGAAGGCAGCTGAACTGAAGGCAGCTGAAAGATGAAGGCAGCTGAACTGAAGGCAGCTGAAAGATGAAGGCAGCTGAACTGAAGGCAGCTGAACTGAAGGCAGCTGAAAGATGAAGGCAGCTGAACTGAAGGCAGCTGAAAGATGAAGGCATGTGGGGAGCAACAGCAGTGTTGCAGAACAGGAGGCATATCTCAGGTCACTGCTATCGTATAGCCATGTATATTTAATAGGCAGAACAACAACAATAAACAGCTGTGTAACCTGGCCATGCAGCTAACCGATTCAGCATGGCTCTGCAGGGTTACACTCAAAGATGTGTGACAAGGATTTATTTTTTTATCTCTCCTGAAAATAACAATTAAAAAATTTGAAAGAAAAATGTCTTTATTAGGATGTGCGATTGACTAAGGAATTACAGTGATATAGATGAGTAATACAATGTTGAAGTTATAAAGTGTTTATAACTGAATTGTATTTATATATACAGTATAATCTCTCCATGGAGAGATTCCCCCTTTTTCTTAATTTCTCCTTAGTTACCTCTTAGAGAACGTACACCCAGTGGACCATTTACCAGCCAGCCAGCCATTTCAGCCCAACTTAGTGTGAAGGAGCAGGCTCCCAGGAGCCCCTAACAGACTGCCTCTGCTACCACTCCTGCCTGCCCCAAACCGAATGATGCGTCTGATTTCAAACCGATATTCTTCTGATATGCTGGCCTTGATTTGCTTCTTTGATTGGATGGTGTTTCCCATTTAATCTCAGAGTATTATAATCTAAAGGAGAGGTGTAGTAATTGACCACAGAGTCAATTAGCAGGAACCTCACAGTTTCCTCTTCAATTCATAGTTCCTTTTTAGCACTGATTACCTAAATAATGCGTAGAAATTGCCCACAGAGTTAATTGGGAAAATGTTGAATACCACAGGCTCTTCCTATTGCACAAGTAAAAGGAGAGAAGCTCCCCATAGTCAAGTATTAACCCATAGATCACATTTTCTCAAGAATCTCCCTGCTTCAGTAGGTTTATAGATATTTAGAATTGTGTAGAAGGAAGTGCCTTCTTGTACTTCCCAAATTGTGCTGAAGTATTCAGACCCCTTGACGTTTTAAACATTTTGTTATGTTACAGCCTTATTCTAAAATTGATTAAATTGTTTTTTTCCCCCTCATCAATCTGCACAGAATACCCCATAATGACAAAGCAAAAACTGGTTATTATACATTTTTGCAAATGTATAAAAAAACTGAAATATCACATTTACATAGGTATTCAGACCCTTTACTCAGTACTTTGTTGCAGCACCTTTGGCAGCGGTTACAGCATTGAGTCTTTTTGGGTATGACGCTACAAGCTTGGCACAACTGTATTTGGGGAGTTTCTCCCATTCTTCTCTGCAGATCCTCTCAAGCTCTATCAGGTTGGATGGGGTGCATCCCTGCACATCTATTTTCAGGTCTCTTCAAATATGTTAGATCGGGTTCAAGTCTGGCTGGGCCACTCAAGGACATTCGGATACTTGTCCCGAAGCCAGTCCTGCGCTGCCTTGGCAGTGTGCTTCGGGTTGTTGTCCTGTTTCAAGGTGAACCTTCACCCAAGTCTGTGGTCTTGAGTGCTCTGGAGTAGGTTTTCAACAAGTATCTCTGGTCTCCCAGTCCCTGCCGTGGAAAAACAACCCCACACCATGATGCTGCCACCACCATGCTTCACCGTAGGGATGGTGCCAGGTTTCCTCCAGACATGACACTTGGCATTCAGGCCAAAGAGTTCAATCTTGGTTTAATCAGACCAGAGAATCTTGTTTCTCATCTTCTGAGAGTTTTTATGTGCCTTTTGGCAAACTCCATGCGGGCTATCATGTGCCTTTTACTGAGGAGTGGCTTCCCCTCTGGCCACTCTACCATAAAGGCCTGATTGGTGGAGTGCTGCAGAGATGGTTGCCATTCTGGATGGTTCTCCCATCTCCACAGAGGAACTCTAGAGCTCTGTCAGAGTGACCATCGGGTTCTTGGTCACCTCCCTGACAAAGGCCCTTCTCCCCAGATGGCTCGGTTTGGCCGGGTGGTTAGCTCTAGGAAGGGTCTTGGTGGTTCAAAGCTTCTTCCGTTTAAGAATGATGGAAGCCATTGTGTTCTTGGGGACCTTCAATGCTGCAGAAATGTTTTGGTACCCTTCCCCAGATCTGTGCCTCGAAACAATCCTGTCTCGGAGCTCTACGAACAATTCTACGGACAATTCCTTTGACCTCAGGGCTTGGTTTTTGCTCTGACATGCACTGTCAACTGTGGGACCTTATAGAGACAGGTGTGTGCCTTTCCAAATCCTATCCAATCAATTGAATGTACCTCAGGTGGAGTCCAATCAAGTTGTAATAACATCTCAAGGATGATAAATGCTAACAGGATGCACCTGAGCTTATGTAAAAAGCTATTTGTTTTTTATTTTAAATACATTTGCAAATTAAAAAAACAACTACTTGTTTTTGCTTTGTCATTATGGGGTATTGTGTGTAGATTGCTGAGGATTTTATTTGATTTAATTCATTTTAGAATAAGGCTGTAAAGTTACAAAATGTGGAAAAAGTCAAGGGGTCTGAATACTTTCCGAAGGCACAGTGAGCTCAAAAAGTACTGGGACAGTGTCACATTTTGTTGTTTTGACTCTGTACTCCAGCACTTTGGATTTGAAAGAAAAGAATGACCACGAGGTTAAAGTGCATACTGTCAGCTACACTATTTTGTCTCCCCCCATTTTAAATTAAAGTAGTCAAAAGTTGAGTATTTGATCCCTTATTCCTAGTGCACAATGATTACAATAAGATTGTGACTCAACAAACTTGTTGGATGCATTCATGTATTGTGTCATTTTGGAGTCACTTATTGTGTAAGAATATAATATGTTTCTAAACACTTCTACATTAATGTGGATGCTACCATGATTACAGATGGTGCTGAATGAATCATGAATAATGATACACTATATATAAACAAGTATGTGGACACCCCTTCAAAGTAGTGTATTTGGCTATTTCAGCCACACGCGTTGCTGACAGGGGTATAAAGTCAAGCATACAGCCATGAACTCTCCATAGACAAACATTGGCAGTAGAATGGCCTTCCTAAAGTGCTCAGTGACTTTCAAAGTGGCACCTTCATAGGATGCCACCTTTCCAACAAGTCAGTTCATCAAATTTCTGCCCTGCTAGAGCTGCCCCGGTCAACTCTAAGTGCTGTTATTGTAAAGTCGAAATGTCTAGGAGCAACAATGGCTTGGTCGCAAAGTGGTAGGCCACACAAGCTCACAGAACAGGACTGCCAAGTGCTGAAGAGCGTAGCGCGTAAAAATTGTCTGTCCTTGGCTGCAACACTCCAAACTGCCTCTGGAAGCAACGTCAACACAATAACTGTTCGTTGGGAGCTTCATGAAATGGGTTTCCATGGCCGAGAAGCCGCACAAAAGACTAAGATCACCATGTGCAATGCCAAGCGTCGGCTGGAGTGGTGTAAAGCTCACATCCATTGGGCTCTGGAGCAGTGGAAACGCGTTCTCTGTCGTGATGAATCACGCTTCAACATCTGGCAGTCCGACGGACGAATCTGGGTTTAGAGGATGCCAGGATAACGCTACCTGCCCCAATCCATAGAGCCAACAGTAAAGTTAGGTGGAGCAGGAATACTGGTCTGGGCTGTTTTTCATGGTTCGGGCTAGGCCCCTTAGTTCCAGCGAAGGGAAATCTTAACAGCTACAGCATACCATGACATTCTAGATGATTCATTGCTTCCAACTTTGTGGCAACAGTTTGGGGAAGGCCCTTTCCTGTTTCAGCATGACAATGCCCTGTGTACAAAGAGAGGTCCATACAGAAATGGTTTGTTGAGAGCAGTGTGGAAGAACTTGACTGGCCTGCACATAGCCCTGACCTCAACCCCATCGAACACCTTTGGGATGAATTGGAACGCTGACTGCAAGCCAGGCCTAATCACCCAACATCGTTGCCTGACCTGACTAATGCTCGTGGCTGAATGGAAGCAAGTCTCCACAGCAATGTTACAACATCTAGTGGAAAGCCTTTGAAGAAAAGTGGAGGCTGTTATAACAGCAAAGGGGGACCAACTCCATATTATTGCCAATGATTTTGAAATGAGATGTTCGACAAGAATATGTCCCCATACTTTTGGTCATGTAGTGTTTCATACTCCCAAGACATGCTGACCTCTCACCATTACAATAACAGCGTAGGTAAGCATTTAAGGGCGGGAATGATATTAATGCCTCTGTAACATTCTCTGTAACTTTCATGATTATCTGTAATCATGGTAGCATCCACATGAATATAAAAGTATTCAGAAACATATTCTATTCTTATTTACAATAAAAGTGACTCCAAAATGACACAATACATTATCTACCATTAATATCTATTGGGCATTAAAT
>NW_027011567.1:0-23402 GCF_036934945.1 Oncorhynchus masou masou | reverse complement strand
ACCTTTGAATGGTAGTGTATATATATATATATATATATATAAAAAAAACAGCCCGAGGAGGAATCCTAAAATAATATAACACAAGAAACTGTTGAGACATGCTACATAGGTTTTGCCTGAACAACACTATTGAGTATCAGGGACCTTTCTTGTTTTGAGAGCTGTGTGTCACGTGTACTCCCTCTCCGGCCTCTGGGTCGTCAGGCTGCTGATTATCCCGCACACCTGTCACCATCGTCAAGCGCACCAGCACCTCATGACACTCACCTGGACTCCATCCCCTCTTGATCTTCCCTATATCTGTCCTCCCCTTGTTCTTTCCTCGGTTGTGATTGACTCTGTGTTCATGTCGGTGCGTTGTTTGTGGTTCTTTATTAACACACTCACTCCTGTACATGCTTCCCGACTCTCAGCACCTCTCGTTACACTGTGTTAGCTAGCTAACTTTGAGCTGTCAGACGAGCAATTATGAACCTTGTAGGCTAAAACAATTATGCCAAAACGTCTTAGAATACCCGAGGAAACCACTGGTTAAAACGTTTCCTTGTTTCGGGGTTCATCTGGATCAGTGACGATAACATGTGTTGCTAGAGATGATGCAAGGATGAACAACAAACGCAGATATATTTCTGTGCCCCAGTAGGCAACAAAAGTTACCAAGGTGAAACATTCTACCCAAGATGAAATTACCCAAGATGTGCAGGTTAAAAGGCAAGATTGACTTCAAGTAAAACATTTGGAAATGTAGGTAGCTTGCAAAAAATGTTCTATAGTAAACATAAGATCTCTGATGGCCATGCATTGTTTTGCAAAAAATTCCCTAAATGATCTCTTTCATTGTAAGCTAATTTACTTGTGTGTGGCTGCTAGCCAAATAGCGTTGCACTTCTGCCATCAATTCTGTTATCTGACATCTGATGAAAACTAAGCTATTTCCTTATGAATGTTTTGCATGAATGTATTTTGTGTGATGAAAACGCTGTCACCTTTCAATCTAAAAACGCTGTCACCTTTCAACATAAAGCGCAGTTGAAATAGTTTATGACACAGTATTATGGTGGTCTGCGTTTTGAACATGCAGATTTCTGAAAGCTAACGCGACCCCTCTTCATATGTTCATAACATTAATGTTGTTTAAATTGTGCAGTTCCATTTTCTGATTCATGGAACAACCCATTTTTTTGGTAGGTGGGCCTTTGGACAATTAATGGTAGGCAGCCCTGGATCTGCAGCCCTACAACCCGATTCAACAACCTCTCTCCCTCCTCTGTAGTCCTGGTACTGTGTGCTTTTAAGATGACACTTGATTATTGATGGGTGGCTGCAGTACAAAGCAGATTGCAGTTTCCCATTTGCTGGTTGAGGGATTACTTTAATGACTGTGGTGGTAATGAGTAAGGATAAGTCACCCTTTACCTCAGCTCGGCCTAAATCATTTACTGTAGATGTCTAATGGGGTTCTCAGTAGTGCTCCTTACCTTTACTCATCACCCTGAGAGAGAGCTGATAGGAATCGGTGTCCTATAAGGTCGGCTAACATGAGCTGAGGGACCAGTGACACTGGGCATGTCTGTCTGTCTGGGCATGTCTGTCTGTCTCGACAGTCTGTCTGTCTAGACTGTCTGTCTGACTCTTTTCTTTCTTGGCTTTGTGCCCAGGATTCTTCCCTGACCAGGAACTAAATAACTAGGGCCCAGAGTTGTTCAGTTCTAGTTCATTACTTCATCTATAGTAGGCTGCATACCCCATATAGTGACATAGAACAATAACCTCTTCCTCAACATCAACAAAACGAAGGAGCTTATTGTGGACTACAGGAGAGAGCAGAGAGAGCACACCCCCATCCACATCGACAGGGCCGCATTTGAAAAGGTCAAAAGCTTCAAGTTCATCGGAGTACACGTCTCTGAGGACCTGAAATGGTCCCTTCACACCGACAGTGTGGTGAAGAAGGCACAACAGTGCCTCTTCAACCTCAGGACGCTGAAGAAATTCTGCTTTGCACCGAAGACACTCACAAACTTTTACAGATGCACCATGGAGAGCATCCTGTCAGGTTAATATCACCGCCTGGTAAGGTAACTACACCGTCTGCAACCGCGGGGAGAGTGGTACGATCAGACCAACACACCATCGGGGCACACTGCCTGCCCTCCAGGACACCTACAGCACCCGGTGTCACAAGAAGGCCAAGAAGATCATCAAGGACCTCATCCACCTGATCGACAGCCTGTTCACCCTGCTACCATCTAGAAGGAGGAGACCGTACAGGAGCATCAACGCTGGGACAGAGAGACTGATAGAAGCTGTTTATCTCCAGGCCAATCAGACTGTTAAACGGCCATCATTAGCCAGTCTAGTACCCTACTCTGCCCCTTAGTCACTGTCACTAGTCGACTACCACCCGATACTCTACTCTGAACCTTAGTCACTGTCACTAGTCGACTACGACCCGATACTCTACTCTGAACCTTAGTCACTGTCACTAGTCGACTACCACCCGGTACTCTACTCTGAACCTTAGTCACTGTCACTAGTCGACTACCACCCGGTACTCTACTCTGAACCTTAGTCACTGTCACTAGTCGACTACCACCCGGTACTCTACTCTGAACCTTAGTCACTGTCACTAGTCGACTACCACCCGGTACTCTACCCTGAACCTTAGTCACTGTCACTAGTCGACTACCACCCGATACTCTACTCTGAACCTTAGTCACTGTCACTAGCCGACTACCACCCGGTACTCTACTCTGAACCTTAGTCACTGTCACTAGTCGACTACCACCCGGTACTCTACGCTGAACCTTAGTCACTGTCACTAGTCGACTACCACCCGATACTCTACCCTGAACCTTAGTCACTGTCACTAGTCGACTACCACCCGATACTCTACTCTGAACCTTAGTCACTGTCACTAGCCGACTACCACCCGATACTCTACTCTGAACCTTAGTCACTGTCACTAGTCGACTACCACCCGGTACTCTACTCTGAACCTTAGTCACTGTCACTAGTCGACTACCACCCGATACTCTACCCTGAACCTTAGTCACTGTCACTAGTCGACTACCACCCGATACTCTACCCTGAACCTTAGTCACTGTCACTAGTCGACTACCACCGATACTCTACTCTGAACCTTAGTCACTGTCACTAGCCGACTACCACCCGATACTCTACTCTGAACCTTAGTCACTGTCACTAGTCGACTACCACCCGGTACTCTACTCTGAACCTTAGTCACTGTCACTAGTCGACTACCACCCGATACTCTACTCTGAACCTTAGTCACTGTCACTAGCCGGCTACCACCCGGTACTCTACCCTGAACCTTAGTCACTGTCACTAGCCGGCTACCACCCGATACTCTACTCTGAACCTTAGTCACTGTCACTAGTCGACTACCACCCGATACTCTACTCTGAACCTTAGTCACTGTCACTAGTCGACTACCACCCGATACTCTACTCTGAACCTTAGTCACTGCTGCCCTTTGTACATAGACATGGGACACTGGTCACTTTAATAATGTTTACATAATATTTACTGTATATACTGTATAATATTTACTATATATATATATATATATAATACAGTAAATATTATATATATATATATATATATATATATATACTGCTGTACTACATTTTTGATTATTTAAAAAAAAATGTTTGATCATTGTGTGCTTGTTTGACATTTACTGCATTGATTGATAGGAACATAAGCGTTTCACTGCAACCTCCATAACATCTGCTGAACTGTGTACGAGACCAATAACATTCTATTGTATTTGATAGACCCACTTTCTCCACTGGTAACACTGGTGCTACAACCTCTTTCAGTTGATGACGTCATCACATGATTTGGTCGCAAAAAAAAAAAAAATGTGATAATGACCTGACCTGTGACCCATAATGTAAACTGCATATACAATTATATGTGGACATCCCATAATATAAACTGCATATACAACAATATGTGGACATCCCATAATATAAACTGCATATACAACAATATGTGGACATCCCATAATATAAACTGCATGTACAACAATATGTGGACATCCCATAATATAAACTGCATATACAACAATATGTGGACACCCCATAATATAAACTGCATATACAACAATATGTGGACATCCCATAATATAAACCGCATATACAATAATATGTGGACATCCCATAATATAAACTGCATATACAACAATATGTGGACATCCCATAATATAAACCGCATATACAATAATATGTGGACATCCCATAATATAAACTGCATATACAACAATATGTGGACATCCCATCAAATTAGTGGATTCTTGAAAAGTATTTCAGGCACCCCCGTTGCTGACAGGTGTATAGAATCAAGCACACAGCCATGCAATCTCCATAGACAAACACAGGCGGTAGAATGGCCTTTTGAAAGACAGAGGTCACACATAAAACAGCCGTCTCCACGCACTGCCACACTGACAGCTCAGTTTGAAACCTCGTGTTTGTCGGGAAACCCTAAATGTGTTAGGGGTGTATGTCAAACGAGCAACATATCCGTTTATTTATTTTCTAAGTTAAAGAGTGTTTAATGAACTCTGAGTAATGAGATGTGTTGTGAACCAGAGATAAAGGACAATACTGAACAAGGTCTCTATTACACTCAGTTTGTCCCCCAAATGGGACCTTATCCCCTTTGTAGTGCACTAGGGCCTCTGTTCAGAAGTAGTGCACTATATAGGGAGTAAGGTGTTATTGGGGACACCCCCAGAGAGAGACAGTGACGCGGAATGGAGAGCAGACGAGGGAGCACAGATCTATCATCATCGTGCCCTTGCCTGTCAGAGGGAAAACCAGCTCCATTTCCCAAGATTATTTCCTGTCATAGCCCTGCGTCGCTCAGTCACACACACACAACCACACACACACACGAGCCCCGGCGTCACTCAGTCACACACACAACCACACACACACACACACACACGAGCCCCGCGTCGCTCAGTCACACACACGTGCACACGCACCCACACAACCACACACATACACAACCACACACACACACACACACAATCCCCCGAGTCGCTCAGTCACACACATACACAACCACACACAACCACACACACACACGAGCCCCGGCGTCGCTCAGTCACACACACAACCACACACACACACACAACCACACACACACACACACACACACGCACACACACAACCACACACACACACAAGCCCCGGCGTCACTCAGTCACACACACAACCACACACACACACACAACCACACACGCACACACACAACCACACACACACACGAGCCCCGCGTCGCTCAGTCACACACACGCGCACACGCACCCACACAACCACACACATACACAACCACACACACAACCACATACACACAATCCCCCGAGTCGCTCAGTCACACACATACACAACCACACACATACACAACCACACACATACACAACCACACACACACACAACCACACACACACACAACCACACACATACACAACCACACACATACACAACCACAACCACACACATACACAACCACACACATACACAACCACACACATACACAACCACACACAAGCGTCACTCGGGCGGTTGGTTCCCCTCCATACATTTTACATGGCCGATAGTTGGATAATATTTCGTGCATATTTACATTTTTACATCTCCACCTATTTTTGAATCATATAAATGTTGCCACTGTAGTATGTCACTGAAGACAACAGCCATTAGATAATCTATAATCTATCATCTTCATTACTGAGTATCACTTCGCCATTAGATACTCAGTAATGAAGATTATAGATTATAGATTATCTAATGGTGAAGTGATACTCAGTAATGAATGTGGAGGTTATATACAGTGGGTACTGGTACAGAGTCAATGTGGAGGTTATATACAGGGGGTACTGGTACAGTCAATGTGGAGGCTATATACAGGGGGTACTGGTACAGAGTCAATGTGGAGGCTATATACAGGGGGTACTGGTACAGAGTCAATGTGGAGGCTATATACAGGGGGTACCGGTACAGAGTCAATGTGGAGGCTATATACAGGGGGGTACTGGTACAGAGTCAATGTGGAGGCTATATGCAGGGGGTACTGATACAGAGTCAAAGTGGAGGCTATATACAGGTGGTACTGGTACAGAGTCAATGTGGAGGCTATATACAGGGGGGTACTGGTACAGAGTCAATGTGGAGGCTACATGCAGGGGGGTACTGGTACAGAGTCAATGTGGAGGCTATATACAGGGGGGTACTGGTACAGAGTCAATGTGGAGGCTATATACAGGGGGGTACTGGTACAGAGTCAATGTGGAGGCTATATACAGTGGGTACTGGTACAGAGTCAATGTGGAGGCTATATACAGGGGGCACCGGGTTAGTCGAGGTAACTGAGGTAATATGTACATGTAGGTACAGTTCTCTTTCCCTCTCTCGTGTCCACCACTAAGGATAACATGTTGGAAAGGTAAACTTCTCAAAAAGGAGTAGCGATGATGGACAAGAGAAATCTAATATAGAGTATGTTGTCTAGCAGCACCATATCACTAAGGAACATCCAGAGTATGTTGTCTAGCAGCACCATATCACTAAGGAACATCCAGAGTATGTTGTCTAGCAGCACCATATCACTAAGGAACATCCAGAGTATGTTGTCTAGCAGCACCATATCACTAAGGAACATCCAGAGTATGTTGTCTAGCAGCACCATATCACTAAGGAACATCAGAGTATGTTGTCTAGCAGCACCATATCACTAAGGAACATCCAGAGTATGTTGTCTAGCAGCACCATATCACTAAGGAACATCCAGAGTATGTTGTCTAGCAGCACCATATCACTAAGGAACATCCAGAGTATGTTGTCTAGCAGCACCATATCACTAAGGAACATCTAGAGTATGTTGTCTAGCACCACCATATCACTAAGGAACATCAGAGTATGTTGTCTAGCAGCACCATATCACTAAGGAACATCCAGAGTATGTTGTCTAGCAGCACCATATCACTAAGGAACATCAGAGTATGTTGTCTAGCAGCACCATATCACTAAGGAACATCTAGAGTATGTTGTCTAGCACCACCATATCACTAAGGAACATCCAGAGTATGTTGTCTAGCAGCACCATATCACTAAGGAACATCCAGAGTATGTTGTCTAGCAGCACCATATCACTAAGGAACATCCAGAGTATGTTGTCTAGCAGCACCATATCACTAAGGAACATGCAGAGTATGTTGTCTAGCAGCACCATATCACTAAGGAACATCCAGAGTATGTTGTCTAGCAGCACCATATCACTAAGGAACATCCAGAGTATGTTGTCTAGCAGCACCATATCACTAAGGAACATCCAGAGTATGTTGTCTAGCAGCACCATATCACTAAGGAACATCCAGAGTATGTTGTCTAGCAGCACCATATCACTAAGGAACATCTAGAGTATGTTGTCTAGCACCACCATATCACTAAGGAACATCCAGAGTATGTTGTCTAGCAGCACCATATCACTAAGGAACATGCAGAGTATGGGGGGGTTGGGGGGGGGATGTTGTTGGGGGTTAACTGCCTTGCTCAAGGGCAGAACGGCACCTTTCGGTCACTGGCCCAATGCTCTTCGCTGCTAGGCTGGGTGATTGTCCTTCCTTGAAAAGGCTGATTCTGACCTGTATTCTGATTACAGGGAGCAATACTGCTGTTGTTAGAACGGTTTCTGTTCTCTAGCATACTACTAAGACTGAAGTCATTCATTGTAGGCTTGCATTCTAAGTGGCGTTCCAGTCAGGAAAGACACTGGAACATATCTTTCCTTTGACGCTCGACCAGGGATCTTCAACTAGATTTGTTTTCTGGACCAGATGGTCATGGGACCGGAATATAATTACCCCCCCAAAAAATGTCTTATTGCAAATTGACAGCAAGAAGCCTAAACAGATATAATTTTTGACTAAATCATAATATTTTCAAACTTTGCTTACATTTGTTATACGATCACATGTACAGTATCTCTCTATTATAAGTGGAAATACTTGGCAACAGATTAGACTAAATTAAAGTTCATTTGCTGGTGTTTTTACAGGTCGTTTATGTCCAACAATAAAAATAAAAATGTATATATAAATGTTTTTATTTTGCTCAGAAAACTTTTTGGGGGACACACACAAATAAAATCACTCGCGGGCCAAATTTGGATCACGTGCCACCAGTTGGGGAAACCTGCTCTAACCTCTAATCAGAGACGCATTGATCTCCAAGAAAAATACTCGCTGTGACAGGACTGCATCCGTAAACTAAGCACCGTCAGTCGACGTCAGGCACAGAGACTCGTACGCAACCCCGAGTACAGATAGCATTTATGCTCTGGAGTGGAGGAGGAGCATACCTGGGTTCAAATGCTATTCGGAATCCTTTAAATTACTATGAGGGTTTGCTTTAGCCAATGGGCAGGGTTTGCTTTAGCCTATCTAAGGGTTTGCTTTAGCCAATGGGCAGGGTTTGATGCACTATTGTAAAGTGGCTGTTCCACTGATGTCAGAAGGTGAATTCACCAATTTGTAAGTCGCTCTGGATAAGAGCGTCTGCTAA
The DNA here is from genome assembly GCF_036934945.1 of Oncorhynchus masou masou. Lineage (NCBI taxonomy): Eukaryota > Metazoa > Chordata > Actinopteri > Salmoniformes > Salmonidae > Oncorhynchus > Oncorhynchus masou. The sequence continues at coordinate 14,805 of NW_027011567.1, read as the reverse complement.
ATGACTTAAATGTAAATGTTTGCATTCTTAAGACCTTTCTATTGGTTCCCATGCAACAGGAAAGCTCAAATAAAGCATAGATACAGTATTTGAAAAATGTCAAATAGTATTTGAACCCAGTTTTGGAGTGATCTGACTGAGAACTTAATACAGAGCATGCATGCTGACAGGACCCGAATACAGCCTGTTACATGACACCCCGTTTCTCATTCTGCTGCTGCCCAGCTGTACTCTGTTCGACTCTCTGCCTTCCCTGGGCCTGTTCCGCCCTTCATCACGCCTCCCTGTTCTCTACCTCATAGCCCTAGTGCAGACAGCCAGCCAGGCTTGTGCCTTGATCTCAGCCAAAGCATTTATAATTGATTCTTTAAGGGTCTCTCTCTCTCTCTCTCTCTCTCTCGTTATTAAAAACACATCTTCAGAGGGCAGGAGCAGTGACTGCCAGGGTGACATGGATTAAATGGAATCCTTAGATCCATTTCTCTCGATCCCTCTCTACTTCACTACTTTTACCTTCCACCCCTTTCCCCCACTTCAGAGCCCTGTGTAACCTATCATGTCAGACCTCACGACCCCCTCTCTCTCTCTCTCTCTCTCTCTAACTACCCATACACCCAGTGAGAGGCTGGGCTTTCCTGTTACTGGGAGAGATAGAGAGCGAGATGGATAGAGAGATGGAGAGAGAGACAGAGAGAGAAGCAGGAGGGAATTGGGGTATGTTTGGCCATTTTGGCAGTCACATAAAGGCAGAAACTTGGACTATCACATCCCTTCCCCAGGAGAAGACAGCGTGTTTATTGCAGAACTAGGCTAACTAGGCTAAGAAATACAGGGCATGAAGGCCACACTCAGACTCACAGGGCAGTGAGTGGTGTTTGTATGGCTGCTGTGAGGTAATGCTGGTGTTTGTATGGCTGCTGTGGAAGGTAGCTCTACAGGAGGGTAGCTCTCCAGGATCACAGGGGTTGGAGAGACCCCCTACAGGAGGGTAGCTCTCCAGGAACACTGGGGTTGGAGAGACCCCTACAGGAGGGTAGCTCTCCAGGAACACTGGGGTTGGAGAGACCCCTACAGGAGGGTAGCTCTCTAGGAACACTGGGGTTGGAGAGAACCCCTACAGGAGGGTAGCTCTCCAGGAACACAGGTTGGAGAGACCCCTACAGGAGGGTAGCTCTCCAGGAACACAGGTTGGAGAGACCCCTACAGGAGGGTAGCTCTTCAGGAACACAGGTTGGAGAGACCCCTACAGGAGGGTCGCTCTCCAGGAACACTGAGGTTGGAGAGACCCCTAGAGGAGGGTAGCTCTCCAGGAACACTGGGGTTGGAGAGACCCCTACAGAGGGTAGCTCTCTAGGAACACTGGGGTTGGAGAGACCCCTACAGGAGGGTAGCTCTCCAGGAACACTGGGGTTGGAGAGACCCCTACAGGAGGGTAGCTCTCCAGGAACACAGGTTGGAGAGACCCCTACAGGAGGGTAGCTCTCCAGGAACACTGGGGTTGGAGAGACCCCTACAGGAGGGTAGCTCTCTAGGAACACTGAGTTTGGAGAGACACCTACAGGAGGGTAGCTCTCCAGGAACACAGGTTGGAGAGACCCCTACAGGAGGGTAGTTCTCTAGGAACACAGGTTGGAGAGACCCCTACAGGAGGGTCGCTCTCCAGGAACACAGGTTGGAGAGACCCCTACAGGAGGGTCGCTCTCCAGGAACACAGGTTGGAGAGAACCCCTACAGGAGGGTAGCTCTCCAGGAACACAGGTTGGAGAGACCCCTACAGGAGGGTAGCTCTCCAGGAACACTGAGGTTGGAGAGAACCCCTACAGGAGGGTAGCTCTCCAGGAACACTGGGGTTGGAGAGACCCCTACAGGAGGGTAGCTCTCCAGGAACACAGGTTGGAGAGACCCCTACAGGAGGGTAGCTCTCCAGGAACACTGGGGTTGGAGAGACCCCTACAGGAGGGTAGCTCTCCAGGAACACAGGTTGGAGAGACCCCTACAGGAGGGTAGCTCTCTAGGAACACTGGGGTTGGAGAGAACCCCTACAGGAGGGTCGCTCTCCAGGAACACAGGTTGGAGAGACCCCTACAGGAGGGTCGCTCTCCAGGAACACAGGTTGGAGAGAACCCCTACAGGAGGGTAGCTCTCCAGGAACACTGAGGTTGGAGAGACCCCTACAGGAGGCTAGCTCTCCAGGAACACAGGTTGGAGAGACCCCTACAGGAGGGTAGCTCTCCAGGAACACAGGTTGGAGAGACCCCTACAGGAGGGTCGCTCTCCAGGAACACTGGGGTTGGAGAGAACCCCTACAGGAGGGTAGCTCTCCAGGAACACTGGGGTTGGAGAGAACCCCTACAGGAGGGTAGCTCTCCAGGAACACAGGTTGGAGAGAACCCCTACAGGAGGGTAGCTCTCCAGGAACACTGGGGTTGGAGAGACCCCTACAGGAGGGTAGCTCTCCAGGAACACTGGGGTTGGAGAGACCCCTACAGGAGGTAGCTCTCCAGGAACACAGGTTGGAGAGACCCCCTACAGGAGGGTAGCTCTCCAGGAACACTGGGGTTGGAGAGACCCCTACAGGAGGGTAGCTCTCCAGGAACACAGGTTGGAGAGACCCCTACAGGAGGGTAGCTCTCCAGGAACACAGGTTGGAGAGACCCCTACAGGAGGGTAGCTCTCCAGGAACACTGGGGTTGGAGAGAACCCCTACAGGAGGGTAGCTCTGCAGAAACACAGGGGTTGGAGAGACCCCTACAGGAGGGTCGCTCTCCAGGAACACAGGTTGGAGAGAACCCCTACAGGAGGGTCGCTCTCCAGGAACACAGGTTGGAGAGACCCCTACAGGAGGGTCGCTCTCCAGGAACACAGGTTGGAGAGACCCCTACAGGAGGGTAGCTCTCCAGGAACACTGAGGTTGGAAAGCACTGGTTCAGATGAACCGCAGAAATACACAGACAGAGCTCACTATTATGACAGAGACTGACTGCTCATCATTACTAAAACCCTCGTTCCTCCAGTTAGTCAGGTACGTTCCCCCATCTCTACAGGAAACACTTTTGTTCATTAGAGATGCATTCATTACTCAGCAGCGGCATGTCTGTCTCCTAATTGATGGCTAAATTACCACAGTAATAGAGAATGGATTGATCTGGTCTGGGGGAGGGGTTGGAATCACAGGCTACAAGCCAAGTAGAATGGCAGAATCATTCCACTATCAGCTCCTGGATAAGACTGGAAATGCTATTAAAAAAGTAGTAAAAGATAAGGTGACAGAAGGCATGCCTGTCTGTGTGTGTGTGTCTTTCCCAGGCGTCTTTGAGCTGTTCTTATTGATCACATCTTATTATAGCTACTTCATTATAGCCCAGAGAGGACTGGGAGGAGCTGTGAAACTGATCTACTTCATTATAGCCCAGAGAGGACTGGGAGGAGCTGTGAAAAGTAATCCCAAACTGAGGAGCAGTCTGGAGTCAAGATACAAGGTTATTATAGACTCAAGTTCATTATAGACTCAAGTTCATTATAGACTCAAGGTCATTGTAGACTCAAGGTCATTATGAGTCTATAATGGTCATTATAGACTCGAGGTCATTATTGACTCAGTGTCAATATAGACCTCATGTTCATTATAGCCCAATTCGTTGGGGCATGGACTCTACAAGGTGTCAAAAGTCTTCCACAGGGATGCTGGCCCATTTGCACTCCTATGCTTCCCACAGGTGTGTGAAGTCGGCTGGATGTCTTTTGGGTAGTAGACCATTCTTGATACAAACAGGAAACTGTTGAGTTTGAAAAACCCAACAGTGTTGCAGTTCTTGACCCAAACCAGTGTGTCTGGCACCTACTACCACACCCCGTTTAAAGACACTTCAATGTTTTATCTTGACCTTTCACCCTCTGAATGGCACACAGACACAATCCATGTCTCAACTGTCTCAAGGGTTAAAAGTCCTCATTTAACCTGTCTCCTCTCCTTCATCTACACTGATTGAAGTAGATTTAACAAGTGACATCAATAAGGGATCATAGCTTTCACCTGGATTCACCTGGTCAGTCTATGTCATGGAAAGAGCAGGTGTTCCTAATGTTTTGTAAACTCAGTGTAGACTCATGATCATTATAGGTCATCAGCTGAGAAGATGGAGTTAACTCATGCCGTGTTTCTCCTATCATTGTAGAGGCAGGATGCCTCACCTGGAAGTTAAGCTAGGGGAAAGACTGGACTGTTGAGCTGTGTGAGTCTAGATATGCCCTAGTGAATCACTTTGTATGTATTTAACAACTAGTGCTGTAAGTTCCCCAAAAGAATCAAACACTTGTTATTTGGCAAGTGCACCTTAAAAGACCTTACCTTACACTATAGCTGATCTTACCTCACCTTACTGCCACTCACTGTTACTAATAGGAGTCTGGAGTCAGAGCAGTTACCTGAGGGTTGTAATATTGGGATGCAGCTGGCAAAAAATACAAATATTACATTTATATATATTTATTTTGGTGGGTAGGTCAGATTTAATATTGCAGATAGATTGTAGCCTCCATTAATGTAGTTGTGTGCATCACTTCCAATCCTCCATATATTATTTTGCAAATATATAGACACATACAGTACATACACATAAATACATACATATACACATACACACAATACATACATACATACATACATACATACATACATACATACATACATACATACATACATACATACATACATACATACATACATACATATACATATACATACATATACATACATATATATATATTTCTATTTCCCAACTGTGCTGTGAGGAATCACAAAAGTACTGAACCTTTCTATTCTCATGGTTTCTACAGATTGTACATTGAAAATAAACATTTTTTGCTGAAGGTAGATATTAAATAGACAAATATTTCCTGCTACATCAGATTGCGAATATGCATTGTGTGTAGAGAGAGAGAGAGTGGATATATAGGTGAGGCTGTGGCCTAAGGTGACTAAAAGAACACCTGAAGATGGACATGAACACAAGGTTAAATCAATCAATCTAATGTATTTACAAAGCTCTTTTTTCATAAGCAGTTGTCAAAAAGTGCTTTACAGCAACCCGACCTAGAAAACACAGAGTTAGCAGAGCAGATACACTAGCCAGGTTTGAGAGACAGCGAGACAGAGAGAGACAGAGTGGGAGAGAGAGAGAGATATAGAGAAGAGCGAGAGAGACAGAGTGGGAGAAGCGAGAGAGATCGAGAGAGAGTTGTTGCACTGTGTACCAAAGCGTTGGTACTTTTTTCCAATACTATAACATGAAAAAAAAAGCGGTTAGGTATTTGAATTTGTTTCCGTCGGTTGTTCTATCATATGTATTGTACGCTTTGGAAATCAACTCAAATGTATTGAACTTATTAGAAAATGTATTAAATTTGCTCAAGCGTAGGCATATCACAATTCATGTACCGAATGCATCAGTGATTTTGTATTCCAGTCCAACTTTCTGTAGCGGCGACAGCACAGGAATGACCCTGTCTGTGTGTGATGTGTGCATCATCGTCTACCACTTTGTGTAGCGTTTTAGCGATGCTAAGGTAGATGGTAGACAAATACTTTTTCCCAATATCCTTTCCCAAAGTAATCAACTAAAAGTTAACACAAAAGTATCTTATATGCCTTGCCTACCAGGCAGAATCATGATTACTTGCATCAATCCAGTGGGAATTTGTTTTGAAAACTCCATCACAAATGCACTACAGAAACAGCGCAAACCCAACAACAGTGCTAGGTGGCTGTGCTACAGAAACAGCGCTAACCCAACAACAGTGCTAGGTGGCTGTGCTACAGAAACAGCGCTAACCCAACAACAGTGCTGGAGTGGCTGTGCTACAGAAACAGCGCTAACCCAACAACAGTGCTTGGTGGCTGTGCTACAGAAACAGCGCTAACCCAACAACAGTGCTTGGTGGCTGTGCTACAGAAACAGCGCTAACCCAACAACAGTGCTAGGTGGCTGTGCTACAGAAACAGCGCTAACCCAACAACAGTGCTTGGTGGCTGTGCTGCAGAAACAGCTAACCCAACAACAGTGCTTGGTGGCTGTGCTACAGAACCAGCGCTAACCCAACAACAGTGCTAGGTGGCTGTGCTACGAGCAGCGCTAACCCAACAACAGTGCTTGGTGGCTGTGCTACAGAAACACCGCTAACCCAACAACAGTGCTAGGTGGCTGTGATACAGAAACAGCGCTAACCCACCAACAGTGCTAGATGCCTGTGCTACGAGCAAGCGCTAACCCAACAACAGTGCTAGGTGGCTGTGCTACAGAAACAGCGCTAACCCAACAACAGTGCTAGGTGGCTGTGCTACAGAAACACCGCTAACCCAACAACAGTGCTGGTGGCTGTGCTACAGAAACACTGCTAACCCAACACCAGTGCTAGGTGGCTGTGCTACAGAAACACCGCTAACCCAACAACAGTGCTAGGTGGCTGTGCTACGAGTAGCACTAACCCAACAACAGAGCTAGGTGGCTGTGCTACGGAAACAGCGCTAACCCAACAACAGTGCTAGGTGGCTGTGCTGCGGAAACAGCGCTAACCCAACAACAGTGCTGGGTGGCTGTGCTACGAAACAGCGCAAACCCAACAACAGTGCTAGGTGGCTGTGCTACAGAAACAGCGCTAACCCAACAACAGTGCTAGGTGGCTGTGCTACAGAAACAGCGCTAACCCAACAACAGTGCTTGGTGGCTGTGCTACAGAAACAGCGCTAACCCAACAACAGTGCTTGGTGGCTGTGCTACAGAAACAGCGCTAACCCAACAACAGTGCTAGGTGGCTGTGCTACAGAAACAGCGCTAACCCAACAACAGTGCTTGGTGGCTGTGCTACAGAAACAGCGCTAACCCAACAACAGTGCTTGGTGGCTGTGCTACAGAAACAGCGCTAACCCAACAACAGTGCTAGGTGGCTGTGCTACGGAAACAGCGCTAACCCAACAACAGTGCTTGGTGGCTGTGCTACAGAAACACCGCTAACCCAACAACAGTGCTAGGTGGCTGTGATACAGAAACAGCGCTAACCCACCAACAGTGCTAGATGCCTGTGCTACGGAAACAGCGCTAACCCAACAACAGTGCTAGGTGGCTGTGCTACAGAAACAGCGCTAACCCAACAACAGTGCTAGGTGGCTGTGCTACAGAAACAGCGCTAACCCAACAACAGTGCTAGGTGGCTGTGCTACAGAAACACTGCTAACCCAACACCAGTGCTAGGTGGCTGTGCTACAGAAACACCGCTAACCCAACAACAGTGCTAGGTGTCTGTGCTACGGAAACAGCACTAACCCAACAACAGAGCTAGGTGGCTGTGCTACGGAAACAGCGCTAACCCAACAACAGTGCTAGGTGGCTGTGCTACGGAAACAGCGCTAACCCAACAACAGTGCTAGGTGGCTGTGCTACGGAAACAGCGCTAACCCAACAACAGTGCTAGGTGGCTGTGCTACAGAAACAGCGCTAACCCAACAACAGTGCTGGGTGGCTGTGCTACAGAAACAGCGCTAACCCACCAACAGTGCTAGGTGGCTGTGCTACGGAGAGCAGCGCTAACCCAACAACATTGCTAGGTGGCTGTGCTACGGAAACAGCGCTAACCCAGCAACAGTGCTTGGTGGCTGTGCTACGGAAACAGCGCTAACCCAACAGCAGTGCTAGGTGGCTGTGCTACAGAAACAGCGCTAACCCACCAACAGTGCTAGGTGGCTGTGCTCGAAACAGCGCTAACCCAACAACAGTGCTAGGTGGCTGTGCTACGGAAACAGCGCTAACCCAACAACAGTGCTAGGTGGCTGTGCTACGGAAACAGCGCTAACCCAACAACAGTGCTAGGTGGCTGTGCTACAGAAACAGCGCTAACCCAACAACAGTGCTAGGTGGCTGTGCTACGGAAACAGCGCTAACCCAACAACAGTGCTAGGTGGCTGTGCTACAGAAACAGAGCTAACCCACCAACAGTCCTAGTTGCCTGTGCTACGGAAACAGCGCTAACCCAACAACAGTGCTTGGTGGCTGTGCTACAGAAACAGCACTAACCCAACAACAGAGCTAGGTGGCTGTGCTACGGAAACAGCGCTAACCCAACAACAGTGCTTGGTGCTAGCAAGCGTAACTACACTGAAAAATCTAAATTTCATAGGTTTTTCACAGACCTCAAAAGTGGTCTCCTGGTGTGGTTTAAGCATCGTTGTAAACTTAGAACATCCAATATTGTTGTTTTTCTACAACAACAAAAAATCAGTCATTCAGGTATCACACTCGTGTGTGTGTGTGTGAGTGTGCCAATGGTCAGTACTGTCAGCATGCAAGTCAATATGGAAAGAGAGAGATGGATTGAGACACACAGACATCCAAGGACAGTGCATTTGGAAAACATTCAGACCAATTGACTTTTTACACATTTTCTTATTCTTAAATTGATTAAATAGTCCCCCCCCCCCCTCCCTCTCATCAATCTACACACAATACCCAATAATGACAAGGCAAAAACAGTTAATTTTTTATTTATATCAGCAAATTGATTAAAAATGAAAAACAGAAATATCACATTTACATAAGTATTCATTTACATAAGTATTACTCAGTACTTTGTCGAAGCACCTTTGGCAGTGATTACAGCCTCAAGTCTTCTTGGGTATGACTCTACTTTCAACGCTGTGCAGAAATGTTTTGGTACTCTTCCCCAGATCTGTGCCTCGACACAATCATGTCTCGGTACTCAGTACTCAGTACGGACAATTCCTTCGACCTGATGGCTTGGTTTATGCTCTGAGATGCACTGTCAACTGTGGGACCTTATATGCCACAGGTGTGAGCCTTTCCAAATCATGTCCAATCAATTGAATTTACCACAGGTGGACTCCAATCAAGTTGTAGAAACATCTCAAGGATGACCAATGGAAACAGGATGCACCTGAGCTCATTTGTGAGTCTCATAGCAAAGGGGTCTGAATACTTATGTAAATAAGGTACTTCTGTTTTTTAATTTGCAAACATATACAAAAACCTGTTTTTGCATTGTCATTTTTGGGAATTGAGTTCAGATTGCTCAGGATTTTTAATTTATTTTATCCATTTTTAGAATAAGGCAGTAACATAACAAAATGTGGGAGAAGTCATGGGGTCTGAATTATAAGGCACTGTGTTAATCAGGAGGAGACCACTCCCACAAAATTCTACGGCATCAAGTGAGACGTGAAATGCCGTTTCTATGGATACAGACGTAAACCAATTGGCTTCAAGTATCATCATGTCACTGAGAGGGCCTGGACATATTCCGCTTGAAAGGGCACAACTTCCCCAAAAATAACAAATACAAGGGTCAATTCAAACTAAAAAATAAATAAAAATTGTTCAGTTGCTTTCATTTTCAAGTTGATTAAATCAACTTACACTGAAAAAACACATCTGTACGTGAGTGTGTGTGGTGTCTATGTGTGTCTGTGTAAACGTGTATGTGTGAGTGCGTGCGCGCGCGTGTGTGTGTGTGTGGGGGGGGGGGGATGACTCTTTACACACCATTTGATCTGCATCTCAAATTGCATCACATCCCTTACAGAGTGCACTACTTCTGGTCAAAACTAGTGCACTCTGTAGGGAATAGGGTGCCATTTGGGACAGACACAAATGAGTTCTCTCTGCTGAGCTGTTAGCTGAACAGGTCTAATCTCCATTACATCCCACATCATCACAAACAAACACAGAGACATCACATTACTACAGGACCCTCAAAGCAGAGTAGAGACTACAGTATGAAACTACAGTATGATCCTACAGTATGATCCTACAGTATGATACTACATTATACTACATTATGATACTACATGATGATACTACAGGACCCTCACAGAGTAGAGACTACAGTATGATCTTACAGTATGATACTACAGTATGATACTACATTATGATACCACATTATGATACTACAGTATGATACTACAGTATGATACTACAGGACCCTCACAGAGTAGAGACTACAGTATGATACTACAGGACCCTCACAGAGTAGAGACTACAGTATGATACTACAGGACCCTCACAGAGTAGAGACTACAGTATGATCCTACAGTATGATTCTACAGTATGATACTACAGTATGATACTACAGTATGATACTACAGGACCCTCACAGAGTAGAGACTACAGTATGATACTACAGGACCCTCACAGAGTAGAGACTACAGTATGATCTTACAGTATGATACTACAGTATGATACTACATTATGATACTACATTATGATACTACAGGACCCTCACAGAGTAGAGACTACAGTATGATCCTACAGTATGATTCTACAGTATGATACTACATTATGATACCACATTATGATACTACAGTATGATACTACAGTATGATACTACAGGACCCTCACAGAGTAGAGACTACAGTATGATACTACAGGACCCTCACAGAGTAGAGACTACAGTATGATACTACAGGACCCTCACAGAGTAGAGACTACAGTATGATCCTACAGTATGATTCTACAGTATGATACTACATTATGATTCTACATTATGATACTACATGATGATACTACAGGACCCTCAGAGTAGAGACTACAGTATGATACTACATTATGATACCACAGTATGATACTACATTATGATACTACAGTATGATGCTACAGTATGATACTACATTATGATGCTAAATTATGATACTTCAGGACCCTCAGAGTAGAGACTACAGTATGATACTATAATATGATACTATAATATGATACTACAGTATGATACTACAGTATGATACTACATTATGATACAACAGGACCCTCACAGAGTAGAGACTACATTATGATACTACAGTATGATCCTACAGTATGATACTACATTATGATACTACAGTATGATACTACATGATGATACTACAGGACCCTCACAGAGTAGAGACTACAGTATGATACTACATTATGATACTACATTATGATAATACATTATGATACTACAGGACACTCACAGCAGAGTAGAGACTACAGTATGATACTACATTATGATACTACAGTATGATACTACATTATGATACCACATTATGATACTACAGTATGATACTACAGTATGATACTACAGGACCCTCTCGGCAGAGTAGAGCACATTACAGTACCTGGCAGTACACGTTTCTAAGGGCCATAGGGAAAGGTGTGTCTTTCAGACCGTGAACATTTTACCTCAGCAGAGGGACAGTGAAGGGCAGGGAGAGGAGAGGAGAGGAGAGGAGAGGAGAGGAGATGAGATGAGATGAGATGAGATGAGATGAGATGAGATGAGATGAGATGAGATGAGAGGAGAGGAGAGGAGAGGAGAGGAGAGGAGATGAGATGAGATGAGATGAGATGAGATGAGATGAGATGAGAGGAGAGGAGATGAGATGAGATGAGATGAGATGAGATGAGATGAGATGAGATGAGATGAGATGAGATGAGATGAGATGAGATGAGATGAGATGAGATGAGATGAGATGAGATGAGATGAGAGGAGAGGAGAGGAGAGGAGAGGAGAGGGAGAGGAGAGGAGGAGAGGAGAGGAGAGGAGAGAGGAGAGGAGAGGGAGAGAGGAGGAGAGAGGGAGAGGAGAGGAGAGGAGAGGAGAGGAGAGCCACAGCAGTATCCTTGTCGTCGACACAGAAACTCATGTTAGGCCACTCGATGTGGGCTGACTATTTTGGCAGTTGATCAAAGAAGTCAATGATACAGTTTTCAGATGAAAGATACACCTGTGTGGCTTTTGTATTTCACATCAATCATTCCATTTCAATGAGTTTTTTATTCGTTGTCGTGGCAGAGCGGAATGAAGCACTGCAACGGTAAAAATCAACGCCAATCCGGGTAAATGGTTGTTTTCATTCAAACGGAAACTGAACTGCAGACGTCTTCACAACAGCCCTGACACCTCAAAGTCAAGTCTTTTTGAAATGTGCCGCCATTTTTACTATTTGACTTAACAGGCTGGAAACATCTGAAGAAGAGAGAGAGAGGCACAAACGGAGGTATTTATGTGTTACTGAGCAGGTCCGGCTCCAGGCATAAACAACATAAGTGATAGTTTAGGCCCGACCCCCCAAAAATATGAAAAATATTTAATTTTTGTTGGGGGGTTGGAGGGGGGGGGCTCAGTCAGGATCTCAACATACTGTTGAGAGTCAGAATAGTAGAATACACAAGGTGCCAGTTAAAAACGTGATTAGCAATTCTTCTCTTGTTTTGGAAGTCATTGACAGTCACTCAATTAGTCATGTCAGCTTACAATTTTAAGACTGGTAAGTTAGTCAAGCCTGTTATCTAACCTTGGAGTGATCATGGTTGAATAGCGAACAGGCACGCGGGGCACTGACCTCCAGGGGACCCCCATTGATTTCGTTAGTCACTCTCACTCAGGTATCATATATAAGTCAAGTCTGAAATGTGTAAAATTGCAGAAAACTTGCTTTAAAAGTGCAAAAATGTCTCTCTGCCCCATGGCAAAACATTTGTTTTGTAGAATTGTGTGAAATGGGTCATAAACAACAACCTTTTCTCTACGCCCCATTTCAAAATGTGTAGAATTGTGTGAAATGGGTCATAAACAACAACCTTTTCTCTACGCCCCATTTCAAAATGTGTAGAATTGTGTGAAATGGGTCATAAACAACAACCTTTTCTCTACGCCGCATTTCAAAATGTGTAGAATTGTGTGAAATGGGTCATAAACAACAACCTTTTCTCTACGCCCCATTTCAAAATGTTTAGAATTGTGTGAAATGGGTCATAAACAACAACCCTTTCTCTACGCCCCATATCAAAATGTGTAGAATTGTGAGGAATGGGTCATAAACAACAACCTTTTCTCTACGCCCCATTTCAAAATGTTTAGAATTGTGTGAAATGGGTCATAAACAACAACCTTTTCTCTACGCCCCATTTCAAAATGTGTAGAATTGTGTGAAATGGGTCATAAACAACAACCTTTTCTCTACGCCCCATTTCAAAATGTTTAGAATTGTGTGAAATGGGTCATAAACAACAACCTTTTCTCTACGCCCCATATCAAAATGTGTAGAATTGTGTGAAATGGGTCATAAACAACAACCTTTTCTCTACACCCCATATCAAAATGTGTAGAATTGCAGGAAATTAACTTTAACATTGACCTTTTTTCTCTCCGTCCTAAAGAAGGGGGTCCCCAAAAGTCTAGAGAGGTGTTTCTACGACAAATGCAGGTGGGTAGGTCAAACAGAGACTACAGGTATCATTGAGTTAGTCTAGAACTCAATGCTACAGAGACTACAGGTATCAATGAGTTAGAGTATGTAGCTCAATGCTACAGAGACTACAGGTATCATGGAGTTAGAGTATGTAGCTCAATGTTACAGAGACTACAGCTATCATGGAGTTAGAGTATGTAGCTCAATGCTACAGAGACTACAGGTATTAATGAGTTAGAGTCTAGAGCTCAATGCTACAGAGACTACAGGTATCAATGAGTTAGAGTATGTAGCTCAATGCTACAGAGACTACAGGTATCATGGAGTTAGAATCTAGAGCTCAATGCTACAGAGACTACAGGTATCATGGAGTTAGAGTCTAGAGCTCAATGCTACAGACACAAGCGTAGCATCAAGCAGACTAAGAAACACTGTAATAAAATATGGGCGCATACAACAGTGAACAGGTATTTCTATTATTTACATACCACATGGACTCTACCACATGGACTCTACTACATGGACTCTACTACATGGACTCTACCAAATGGACTCTACCACATGGACTCTACCACATGGACTCTACTACAGGGACTCTACTACAGGGACTCTACTACATGGACTCTACTACAGGCACTCTACCACATGGACTCTACTACATGGACTCTACTACATGGACTCTACTACATGGACTCTACTACATGGACTCTACTACATGGAGGCTTCTACATGGACTCTACTACAGGGTCTCTACTACAGGGACTCTACCACATGGACTCTACTACAGGGACTCTACCACATGGACTCTACTACATGGACTCTACTACACGGATTCTACTACACGGACTCTACCACACCCACCAAGGCTACTACTCTACGACTCTACTACGCAGACTCTACTACCGGATGAACGGCTACTACACTGAGGCCGGAGGCTCCACTATGAGGAGGCTACATGGACTCTACTGAGGTTACATGAACTCCACTATGAGGAGGCTACATGGACTCTAATACATGGAGGTTACGTGGACTCTACTACACGGAGGTTACGTGCACTCTACTACACAGAGTTTACGTGGACTCTACTACACTGAGGTTACGTGGACTCTACTACACGGAGGTTACGTGGACTCTACTACACAGAGGTTACGTGGACTCTACTACACGGAGGTTACATGGACTCTACTACACGGAGGTTACATGGACTCTACTACACGGAGGCTACGTGGACTCTACTACACGGAGGTTACATGGACTCTACTACACGGAGGTTACATGGACTCTACTACACGGAGGTTACATGGACTCTACTACACGGAGGTTACGTGCACTCTACTACACTGAGGTTACGTGGACTCTACTACACGGAGGTTACGTGGACTCTACTACATTGAGGTTACATGGACTCTACTACACGGAGGTTACGTGCACTCTACTACACGGGTTACATGGACTCTACTACATGGAGATTACGTGGACTCTACTACATGGAGATTACGTGGACTCTTACTACATGGAGATTACGTGGACTCTGCTACATGGAGGTTACGTGGACTCTACTACACGGAGGCTACTACATGGACTCTACTACGAGG
>NW_027011566.1:0-23404 GCF_036934945.1 Oncorhynchus masou masou | reverse complement strand
ATATTTTCTGAAGTATTCCCACGCATAGTAGAGACACAATGTGATTGTATAGAAATGTTTGAAATTACTATGTTTTAGACAAACGTATCAAGTTATTACCAGAAGGACCCCGGGAATCCGCATCTTGACCCCGTGGAGGCGTACTGGTCGCGCCTGTCAGGGGAGGAAGTCCCGCACCGACCCGAAGGCTAAGTCCAGAGAGGGTACATCAAAACACCAACTCCCGTAGATCCGATTGAGACAGTGGTCCTCAGGGTATGACCTGATCAAGTAACCTACCCCATTCATACTCTGACTACCTTTAGCGAGGGATGTGACAAATGGACTACATTGCAAAGCTGACATTTTTATCCAGTGTTCTGTTAAATCAATAACAGGAAAATATACAATTCCATATTAATGTACAATGCTGAATAATGGTCACAGCAGGTCACAGAACACAGCTACAGTAATGTAGTGATATCTACCACAACCCTTTACAGAACACAGCTACAGTAATGTAGTGATATCTACCACAACCCTTTACAGAACACAGCTACAGTAATGTAGTGATATCTACCACAACCCTTTACAGAACACAGCTACAGTAATGTAGTGATATCTACCACAACCCTTTACAGAACAGTAATGTAGTGATATCTACCACAACCCTTTACAGAACACAGCTACAGTAATGTAGTGATATCACCACAACCCTTTACATACAGAACACAGCTACAGTAATGTAGTGATATCTACCACAACCCTTTACAGAATACAGCTACAGTAATGTAGTGATATCTACCTCAACCCTTTACAGAACACAGCTACAGTAATGTAGTGATATCTACCACAACCCTTTACAGAACACAGCTACAGTAATGTAGTGATATCTACCACAACCCTTTACAGAACAGTAATGTAGTGATATTGGGGCGGCAGTGTAGCCTAGTGGTTAGAGCATTGGACTAGTAGCCGAAAGGTTGCAAGTTCAAATCCCGAGCTGACAAGGTACAAAATCTGCCGTTCTGCCCCTGAACAGGCAGTTAACCCACTGTTCCTAGGCTGTCATTGAAAATAAGAATTTGTTCTTAACTGACTTGCCTGGTTTAATAAAGGTAAAATAAAATATAAAAAAAAATATCTACCACAACCCTTTACAGAACACAGCTACAGTAATGTAGTGATATCTACCACAACCCTTTACAGAACACAGCTACAGTAATGAAGTGATATCTATCACAACCCTTTACAGAACACAGCTACAGTAATGTAGTGATATCTACCACAACCCTTTACAGAACACAGCTACAGTAATGTAGTGATATCTACCACAACCCTTTACAGACAAGTTAAATGTGATGGACATTAGTCTCATTTCTTTACAGACAAGTTAAATGCCCGTTCATTTCTCCAGAGAAGGTTTCGTGTCGGTAGTTACAGTTCGGTAGTGTACCCTAACAGACAGCCAAACAAACAATGCCATAGCCGAGGCGCTTTCAAGGGGCCATATTCCATTTTTGTCTGAAAAGGATAATCGATCAAGGCTACTGTGGTTTCATATTATGAGGTAAAAACGAAGAGCAGGCTACCCCTTCCTCGCAAGACTGGCCCGAAGATACAGTACCTCTGTATTCCGGAGACATCGCTGCCAGGAAGGAGAGAGAGGAAGGGCAGGTTTCTGTGCCCATATGTCCATATGTTTCGGTAATCTGCATCTCGTCATGTATTGTCTTGCGTACCTTTCAAATTCACCAAAGTAGCCTGAAGTTCGCCTAAAGTTTGCCTATCCTATTTCATTTTAATTACACAACTTTCTCAGGCCTTTATAGCTTATTGACTATTACACATGAAATAATATTGTAGCGAACCCGCACAGACAGCTGTGTGTTATGTGTTAGGCTAGGAGGTGGTTGTGTTGTACTGACTAGTACCCGGTGTTCGCGGGGTCCGACATGTCAATCAACCTGCTATCTGCCAATCACGGAATGCCTGGAATGTTCTGATGCCGGGCATCCTGGTGGTTGGCGGAATGGCGTGGAGGGGGTGGGCAGGGGGATGGAGCATTGGAAGTTAAGACCAGGTTCAGCCTTTATTCTCTCTCTCTTACGTCTGGGCTTCCCAAGAGAAGGTCACGATTGGCTTGTGGGTTATCTGTCATCTTTTTGGCGTGTGCTACGGCCCAAACAGTAGCCTGTGTAAAGTTGGTTTAATAAACCGTCAATTCGCAAACTCAAGCCTCTGTCTGGACAATTGTTCATTTATGATCTAGTCAGGTCATTACAATATGTTTCGTGATAACTGCATTGTGATTTTTAATTCAGTGAATTTTTCTTAACGTTAAGGATCTCAACTTCGTTTCAACGTTTAAATGTTCACACCCCAACCTTTAGTGCCTGCTGAGGATAGTATTGCAAGGACCTGACTAGATCATAAAGGAACAATTGTCCAGACAGAGGATTGAGGTAACGAATTGATGGTTTATTAACCCAACTTTACACAGGCTACTGTTTGGCCTTAGCTCACGCCAAATAAACGAAAGATACCCTACAAGCCAACCGTGACCTTCTCTTGTGAAGCCCAGACGTAAGAGAGAGAACAAAGGCTGAACCTGGTCTTAACTTCCAATGCTCCACCCTGCCCAACCCCTCCACGCCACTCTGCCAACCGCCAGGATTCCAGCATCAGAACATCCCAGGTATTCCCGTGATTGGCAGATAGCAGGTTGATTGGCATGTCGGACCCCGCGAACACTGGGAACTGGTAAGTACAACACAACCAGCTACTAGCCGAACACATAACACGGGTCGCTACAGTATCTGCTGTCCTGGGGAGTTTTGCCTGCTGTGGATCTTCTGTCCTGGGGAGTTTTGCCTGCTGAGGATCTTCAGTCCTGGGGAGTTTTGCCTGCTGAGGATCTTCAGTCCTGGGGAGTTTTGTCTGCTGTGGATCTTCAGTCCTGGGGAGTTTTGCCTGGTGTGGATCTTCAGTCCTTGGGGAGTTTTGCCTGCTGATGATCTTCAGTCCTGGGGAGTTTTGCCTGCTGATGATCTTCAGTCCTGGGGAGTTTTGTCTGCTGAGGATTTCTGTCCTGGGGAGTTTTGCCTGGTGTGGATCTTCAGTCCTGGGGAGTTTTTTCTGGTGAGGATTTCTGTCCTGGGGAGTTTTGCCTGCTGATGATCTTCAGTCCTGGGGAGTTTTGCCTGCTGTGGATCTTCTGTCCTGGGGAGTTTTGCCTGCTGTGGGTCTTCTCTGTCCTGGGGAGTTTTGCCTGCTGTGGATCTTCCAGTCCTGGGGAGTTTTGCCTGGTGTGGATCTTCAGTCCTGGGGAGTTTTGCCTGGTGAGGATCTTCAGTCCTGGGGAGTTTTGCCTGCTGTGGATCTTCAGTCCTGGGGAGTTTTGCCTGCTGTGGATCTTCAGTCCTGGGGAGTTTTGCCTGCTGTGGATCTTCAGTCCTGGGGAGTTTTGTTAAGAGCCCTGAGCTTTGCTCTAAAGTTAATATGCATCGTTTGCCAGTATGTTTATGGAAACATCTACCAAGGTCAAATTAGTTTTATATTTCATATTTGCTGGATATTTGGTTTTCTATATAGCATGCCATGGCTGTGAAAAAGAGTATATTCTGAATCGAGGGTGGATGGAGAACAATCCACAATCCTAATTTCTATCAACATGTTAAATGTGCAACCAGAGGGAAACAATTCTAGGCCACCTGTACTCCACAAACAGAGATGCATAAAATGCTCCCGGATACCCTAGACCCACTCCAATTTACATACCACCCCAACAGATCCACAGATGATACAATCTCTATTGCACTCCGCACTGCCCTTTCCCACCTGGACAAAAGGATCACCCATGTGAGAATGCTATTCATTGACTACAGCTCAGCGTTCAACACCATAGTACCCTCAAAGCTCATCACTAAGCTAAGGATCCTGGGACTAAACACCTCCCTCTGCAACTGGACCCTGGACTTCCTGATGGGCCGCCCCAGGTGGTGAGGGTAGGTAGCAACACACCTGCCACATCTGGCCCCCCCCCCAAAAAAATAAACTATTTTACGCTATAAAAGTAGCGAGGCTACATACAGACACCGGTTAGCCAGGCTGATTGAGGTAGTATGTACATGTAGATTTGGTTAAAGTGACTATGCATATATGATGAACAGAGAGTAGCAGTAGTGTGGGAAGAGGGGTTGGTGGGTGGTGGACACAATGCAGATAGCCAGGTTAGCCAATGTGCGGGAGCACTGGTTGGTCGGGGCAATTGAGGTAGTATGGACATGAATGTTTAGTTAAAGTGACTATGCATATATAATAAACAGAGAGTAGCAGCAGCATAAAAGAGGGTTTGGGAGGTTGGCGTGGGGAACACAATGCAAATAGTCCGGGTAGCCATTTGATTACCTGTTCAGGAGTCTTATGGCTTGGAGGTAAAAACTGTTGAGAAGCCTTTTTGTCCTAGATTTGGTACTCCGGTACCGCTTGCCATGCGGTAGTAGAGAGAACAGTCTATGACTGGGGTGGCTGGAGGTCTTTGACCATTTTTAGGGCCTTCCTCTGACACCGCCTGGTATAGAGGTCCTGGATGGCAGGCAGCTTAGCCCCCAGTGATGTACTGGGCTGTACACACTACCCTCTGTTGTCGGCTTTGTCGTGCCCTCTTCATGACTGTGATGGTGTGTTTGGACCATGTTAGTTTGTTGTTGTGGACACCAAGGAACTTGAAGCTCTACCTCAGTGGTCACCAACCGCTTGACTGGTCAATCTCCAAGGCATTAGTAGTCGATCTCCAAGGCATTAGTAGTCGATCGGCAAGGCTTTAGTAGTTGATCTGCAAGGTATTAGTAGTCGATCTGCAAGGTATTAGTAGTCGATCTGCAAGGCATTAGTGGTCGATCTCCAAGGCATTAGTAGTCGATCTGCGAGGCATTAGTAGTCGATCTGCAAGGCTTTAGTAGTCGATCTGCAAGGCTTTAGTAGTCAATCTGCAAGGCTTTATTGCAAGGCTTTAGTCGATCTGCAAGGCTTTAGTATCTCCAAGGCATTAGTAGTCGATCTCCAAGGCATTAGTAGTCGATCTGCAAGGCTTTAGTAGTCGATCTTTAGTAGTCGATCTCCAAGTATTAGTAGTCATTTTAGTAGTCGATCTGCAAGGCTTTAGTATCTCCAAGGCATTAGTAGTCGATCTCCAAGGCATTAGTAGTCAATCTGCAAGGCTTTAGTAGTCGATCTCCAAGGCATTAGTAGTCGATCTCCAAGGCATTAGTAGTCGATCTCCAAGGCATTAGTAGTCGATCTCCAAGGCATTAGTAGCGATCTCCAAGGCATTAGTAGTCGATCTCCAAGGCATGTTAGTAGTCGATCTCAAGAGTAGTCGATCTCCAAGGCATAGTAGTCGATCTCCAGTAGTCGCTCCAAGGCATTAGTAGTCGATCTCCAAGGCATTAGTAGTCGATCTCCAAGGCATTAGTAGTCGATCTCCAAGGCATTAGTAGTCGATCTCCAAGGCATTAGTAGTCGATCTCAAGGCATTAGTAGTCGACTTGGCATTAGTCGATCTGCAAGGCTTTAGTAGTCGATCTCCAAGGCTTTGGTAGTCGATCTGCAAGGCTTTGGTAGTCGATCTGCAAGGTATTAGTAGTCAATCTCCAAGGCATTAGTCGATCTGCAAGGTCTTAGTAGTCGATCTCCAAGGCATTAGTAGTCGATCACATTTCAGTAATTGTTAGTGGTAGATGCACTCGATTTACATCCCTTAGTGCCGGGACAGACACATGAACCATTTCATGTATTCGAGTGTAGAATTTACCCAGAGAGAAAATCAAGTGCAAATCTATTGGCCGAACACTGGTCAATCAGATAGCTCAAATCACCGTGTCTGCACAGTTTCCTCGAACCATAGACTGTAATAAGAAGCCTCTAGTACACAGCAAAGTTGAAACTGTGAGATTCCAAAACTTTTTAAACCGTGACTAGAGAGACTCAAGGAATACAGGACAGAGCTGTTGTTTTTCTGAGTAAGTTCATGTTTAAGTTGTTATTCTGCACTGTCAACACTTTTATAAGCCATAAAATGCACATTCTCCCAACTTCCACTGACACTACAAAAAAGGACTGCAGTAGAAATTAATGAGAATAGGACAGGGTTACCAATAAGCTTGTTATTATTTTTTAATATTGAGGAATTTCTCAACTTCTCTGGTCACAGGAGTAACAACATGAATTGATGCATGAGGCAGAAATAATGCAGTGCGACTTGAGTTTCGCCATCAGTTGGAAGACGGTCCCCTTTCTCATCGGAGAGAGGCCAATTTAGCCCTATCCATACAGGCCAATTTAGCCCTATCCATGCAGGCCAATTTAGCCCTATCCATACAGGCCAATTTAGCCATATCCATACAGGACAATTTAGCCCCCTATACAGGCCAATTTAGCCCCCTATCCATACAGGCCAATTTAGCCCCCTGTCCATACAGGCCAATTTAGCCCCCCATCCATACAGGCCAATTTAGCCCCCTATCCATACAGGCCAATTTAGCCCTATCCATACAGGCCAATTTAGCCCCCTATACAGGCCAATTTAGCCCCCTATACAGGCCAATTTAGGCCCCTATCCATACAGGCCAATTTAGGCCCCTATCCATACAGGCCAATTTAGCCCTATCCATACAGGCCAATTTAGCCCCCTATACAGGCCAATTTAGCCCCCTATCCATACAGGCCAATTTAGCCCCCTATCCATACAGGCCAATTTAGCCCCCCATCCATACAGGCCAATTTAGCCCCTATCCATACAGGCCAATTTAGCCCTATCCATACAGGCCAATTTAGCCCTATCCATACAGGCCAATTTAGCCCCCTATCCATATAGGCCAATTTAGCCCCCTATCCATACAGGCCAATTTAGCCCCCTATCCATACAGGTCAATTTAGCCCCCTATCCATACAGGCCAATTTAGCCCTATCCATACAGGCCAATTTAGCCCTATCCATACAGGCCAATTTAGCCCCCTATCCATATAGGCCAATTTAGCCCCCGATCCATACAGGACAATTTAGGCCCCTATCCATACAGGCCAATTTAGCTCCTATCCATACAGGCCAATTTAGCCCCCTATACAGGCCAATTTAGCCCCCTATCCATACAGGCCAATTTAGCCCCCTATCCATACAGGCCAATTTAGCCCCCCATCCATACAGGCCAATTTAGCCCCCTATCCATACAGGCCAATTTAGCCCTATCCATACAGGCCAATTTAGCCCCTATCCATACAGGCCAATTTAGCCCCCTATCCATATAGGCCAATTTAGCCCCCTATCCATACAGGCCAATTTAGCCCCCTATCCATACAGGTCAATTTAGCCCCCTATCCATACAGGCCAATTTAGCCCTATCCATACAGGCCAATTTAGCCCTATCCATACAGGCCAATTTAGCCCCCTATCCATATAAGGCCAATTTAGCCCCCTATCCATACAGGCCAATTTAGGCCCCTATCCATACAGGCCAATTTAGCCCTATCCATACAGGCCAATTTAGCCCCCTATACAGGCCAATTTAGCCCCCTATCCATACAGGCCAATTTAGCCCCTATCCATACAGGCCAATTTAGCCCCCCATCCATACAGGCCAATTTAGCCCCCTATCCATACAGGCCAATTTAGCCCTATCCATACAGGCCAATTTAGCCCTATCCATACAGGCCAATTTAGCCCCCTATCCATATAGGCCAATTTAGCCCCCTATCCATACAGGCCAATTTAGACCCCTATCCATATAGGCCAATTTAGCCCCCTATCCATACAGGCCAATTTAGCCCCCTATCCATACAGGCCAATTTAGCCCCCTATCCATACAGGTCAATTTAGCCCCCCATCCATACAGGCCAATTTAGCCCCCCATCCATACAGGCCAATTTAGCCCCCTATACAGGCCAATTTAGGCCCCTATCCATACAGGCCAATTTAGGCCCCTATCCATACAGGCCAATTTAGCCCTATCCATACTGGCCAATTTAGCCCTTCGTCCATACAGGCCAATTTATCCCTATCCATACAGGCCAATTTAGCTCCCTGTCCATACAGGCCAATTTAGCCCCTATCCATACAGGCCAATTTAGCCTCATCCATACAGGCCAATTTAGCCCCATCCATACAGGCCAATTTATCCCTATCCATACAGGCCAATTTAGCCCTTATCCATACAGGCCAATTTAGCCCTATCCATACAGGCCAATTTAGCCCCCTATCCACAGGCAAATTTAGCCCCCTATCCATACAGGCCAATTTAGCCCTATCCATACAGGCCAATTTAGCCCTATCCATATAGGCCAATTTATCCCTATCCATACAGACCATACAGGCCAATTTAGCCCTATCCATACAGGCCAATTTAGCCCCCCATCCATACAGGCAAATTTAGCCCCCTATCCATACAGGCCAATTTAGCCCTATTGATATAGACCAATTTCCACGAGTGCAAAGGGTTAAACAAAGTGTGGCTTGACTATGATACACTACATACACTATATGACCAGACATATATGGACACCTGCTCATCAAACATCTCTTTCCAAAATCATGGCCATCTTTGCTGCTATAACAGCCTCCACTCTTCTGGGAAAGGTTTCTACTAGATGTTGGAACATTGCACAGAATTATCTACAATTGCATTGTATGCTGTAGCGTTAAGATTTCTCTTCACTGGAACTAAGGGGACTCGCCCAAACTTGGAAAAACAGCTCCAGATCATTATTCCTCTTCCTCCAAACTTTACAGTTGGCACTCTGCGTCGGCCTCTCCAGAGTCCAATGGCGGCGAGCTTTACACCAATCCAGCCGACGCTTGACGTTGCGCTTTGGTGATCTTAGGCTTAGGTGCGGCTGCTCGGCCATGGAAACCCATTTCATGAAGCTCCCACCGAACAGTTCTTCTTGTGCTGACGTTGGTTCCAGAGGCAGTTTGAAACTCTTTAGTGAGTGTTGCAACCCTCAAATTAAAGCAGACAGTCGGCACTTTAACCTCATAGTCATTGTACAATTTAAAATCCAAAGTGCTGGAGTACAGAGCCAAAACAACAAACATGTTTTACTGTTCCACAATTACGAAGGGCCCTTCTGAAACTATTCAGATACCTTGACTGTTTCCACATTTTGTTTTGTTACAGCCTTATTTTAAAATGCAAAGCAATAAGCAGGTTTTAGAAATTTTTGTAAATGTATTCAAAATAAAAAAAAACAGAAAGACCTTACATTTCTTTAGAAGGTTTAGCAAATTTAATGTAAGGTTTAACAGTTAAAAAAACATATTTTTTATAAGTATTCAGACCTCTCTTTGCTATGAGACTCGAAATTGAGCTCAGGTGCATCCTGTTTCCATTGATCATCCTCTGAGATGTTTCTACAACTTGATTGAGTCCACCTGTGGTAAATTCAATTGATTGGACGTGATTTGGAAAGGCACAAACCTGTCTATATAAGGTCCCACAGTTGACAGTGCATGTCAGAGCAAAAACAAAGCCATGAGGTCGAAACAATTGTCCAGGATTGTGTTGAGGCAGAGATCTGGGGAAGGGTACCAAAACATTTCTGCAACATTGAAGGTTCAAGAACACAGAAGCCTCCATCATTCTTAAATGGAAGAAGTCTGGAACCACCAAGCCTCTTCCTAGTGCTGGCCGTCCAGCCAAACTGAGCAATCAGGAGAGAAGGGCCTTGGTCAGGGAGGTGACCAAGAACCAGATGGTCTCTCTGACAGAGCGCCAGAGTTCCTCTGTGGAGATGGGAGAACCTTCCAAAACGACAGCAGCACTCCACCAATCAGGCCTTGATGATAGAGTGACCAGACGGAAGCCACTCCTCAGTAAAAGGCACATGACAGCCCGCTTGGAGTTTGCCAAAAGGCACCTAGAAGACTCTCAGACCATGAGAAACAATATTCTCTGGTCTGATGAAACCAAGATTGAACTCTTTGGCCTGAATGCTAAGCGTCACGTCCTCAGGAAACCAGTAAGACTGCCAGATGGTGAAGCATGAATCATCACTCCAGAGAACGAGTTTCCACTGCTTCAGAGTCCAATGGCGGCGAGCTTTACACCAGCCGACGCTTGGCATTGAGCATGGTGATCTTAGGCTTGTGTGCGGCTGCTCTGCCATGGAAACCCATTTCATGAAGCTCCCGGCGAACAGTTCTTGTGCTGAAGTTGCTTCCAGAGGCAGTTTGGAACTCGGTAGTGAGTGTTGTAACCGAGGACAGAGGCGGTTTGGAACTCCGTAGTGAGTGTTGTAACCGAGGACAGAGGCGGTTTGGAACTCGGTAGTGAGTGTTGTAACCGAGGACAGAGGCGGTTTGAACTCCGTAGTGAGTGTTGTAACCGAGGACAGAGGCGGTTTGGAACTCGGTAGTGAGTGTTGTAACCGAGGACAGAGGCGGTTTGGAACTCGGTAGTGAGTGTTGTAACCGAGGACAGAGGCGGTTTGGAACTCGGTAGTGAGTGTTGTAACCGAGGACAGAGGCGGTTTGGAACTCCGTAGTGAGTGTTGTAACCGAGGACAGAGGCGGTTTGGAACTCGGTAGTGAGTGTTGTAACCGAGGACAGAGGCGGTTTGGAACTCGGTAGTGAGTGTTGTAACCGAGGACAGAGGCGGTTTGGAACTCGGTAGTGAGTGTTGTAACCGAGGACAGAGGCGGTTTGGAACTCGGTAGTGAGTGTTGTAACCGAGGACAGAGCGGTTTGGAACTCGGTAGTGAGTGTTGTAACCGAGGACAGAGGCGGTTTGGAACTCGGTAGTGAGTGTTGTAACCGAGGACAGAGGCGGTTTGGAACTCGGTAGTGAGTGTTGTAACCGAGGACAGAGGCGGTTTGGAACTCGGTAGTGAGTGTTGTAACCGAGGACAGAGGCGGTTTGGAACTCGGTAGTGAGTGTTGTAACCGAGGACAGAGGCGGTTTGGAACTCGGTAGTGAGTGTTGTAACCGAGGACAGAGGCGGTTTGGAACTCGGTAGTGAGTGTTGTAACCGAGGACAGAGGCGGTTTGGAACTCGGTAGTGAGTGTTGTAACCGAGGACAGAGGCGGTTTGGAACTCGGTAGTGAGTGTTGTAACCGAGGACAGAGGCGGTTTGGAACTCCGGTAGTGAGTGTTGTAACCGAGGACAGAGGCGGTTTGGAACTCGGTAGTGAGTGTTGCAACCGAGGACAGAGGCGGTTTGGAACTCGGTAGTGAGTGTTGCAACCGAGGACAGAGGCGGTTTGGAACTCGGTAGTGAGTGTTGCAACCGAGGACAGAGGCGGTTTGGAACTCGGTAGTGAGTGTTGCAACCGAGGACAGAGGCGGTTTGGAACTCGGTAGTGAGTGTTGCAACCGAGGACAGAGGCGGTTTGGAACCCGGTAGTGAGTGTTGCAACCGAGGACAGAGGCGGTTTGGAACTCGGTAGTGAGTGTTGTAACCGAGGACAGAGGCGGTTTGGAACTCGGTAGTGAGTGTTGTAACCGAGGACAGAGGCGGTTTGGAACTCGGTAGTGAGTGTTGTAACCGAGGACAGAGGCGGTTTGGAACTCGGTAGTGAGTGTTGCAACCGAGGACAGAGGCGGTTTGGAACTCGGTAGTGAGTGTTGCAACCGAGGACAGAGGCGGTTTGGAACTCGGTAGTGAGTGTTGCAACCGAGGACAGAGGCGGTTTGGAACTCGGTAGTGAGTGTTGCAACCGAGGACAGAGGCGGTTTGGAACTCGGTAGTAAGTGTTGCAACCGAGGACAGAGGCGGTTTGGAACTCGGTAGTGAGTGTTGCAACCGAGGACAGAGGCGGTTTGGAACTCGGTAGTGAGTGTTGTAACCGAGGACAGAGGCGGTTTGGAACTCGGTAGTGAGTGTTGCAACCGAGGACAGAGGCGGTTTGGAACTCGGGTAGTGAGTGTTGCAACCGAGGACAGAGGCGGTTTGGAACTCGGTAGTGAGTGTTGCAACCGAGGACAGAGGCGGTTTGGAACTCGGTAGTGAGTGTTGTAACCGAGGACAGAGGCAGTTTGGAACTCGGTAGTGAGTGTTGTAACCGAGGACAGAGGCGGTTTGGAACTCGGTAGTGAGTGTTGTAACCGAGGACAGATGAGTTTTACGCACTTCAGCACTCGGCGGTCCCGTTCTGTGAGTCTGTGTCGCCCACCACTTTTTGGAAAGGTGGCATCCTATGACGGTGAAACTCACTGAACTCTTCAGTAAAGCCTGTGTTTGTCTATGGAGATTGCATGGCTGTGTGCTCAATTTTATACACCTGTCAGCAACGGGTTTGGCTGAAACAGACTAATCTACTAACTTGAAGTGATGTCCACATACCTTTGAATATATACTGTACGTTTCTTTGTATATTTTGTCTAAAATTCCCCCTGTCATAAAGACCAACCATAAACTGTTGTTGTACAACCCAATACAATAGGGAGTTACGGTAGTGTAAATACACCCTCGTTGCTAAAAGCAGCTCGGGTAGATCCATTGAGGCAATCTCCATTTTAAAGTAGTACATTTTCTTCTTGAACGACTTATATGAGTTGGCAAATAAACTGAAAGGGTGCACACTGCCCCCTGGAGGGTGTTGTCTGAACAGGTTTAAAGACAAGGTTGGTGACTTACTGCCCCCTGGAGGGTGTTGTCTGAACAGGTTTAAAGATTAGGTTGGGGATTTACTGCCCCCTGGAGGGTGTTGTCTGAACAGGTTTAAAGACAAGGTTGGTGATTTACTGCCCCCTGGAGGGTGTTGTCTGAACAGGTTTAAAGACAAGGTTGGTGATTTACTGCCCCCTGGAGGGTGTTGTCTGAACAGGTTTAAAGACAAGGTTGGGGATTTACTGCCCCCTGGAGGGTGTTGTCTGAACAGGTTTAAAGACAAGGTTGGGGATTTACTGCCCCCTGGAGGGTGTTGTCTGAACAGGTTTAAAGACAAGGTTGGGGATTTACTGCCCCCTGGAGGGTGTTGTCTGAACAGGTTTAAAGACAAGGTTGGTGATTTACTGCCCCCTGGAGGGTGTTGTCTGAACAGGTTTAAAGACAAGGTTGATGATTTACTGCCCCCTGGAGGGTGTTGTCTGAACAGGTTTAAAGACAAGGTTGGTGATTTACTGCCCCCTGGAGGGTGTTGTCTGAACAGGTTTAAAGACAAGGTTGATGATTTACTGCCCCCTGGAGTGCTGCCCCTGTGAAAGTTGAAGCCAACATCGCAGTCGCGAGGCCCAGGTGACAGCATACTTCCCGGGTCATGATCTAGTGATGCTTTCAAGACAGCTGGGAACGCTGGTAAAAACGATGACATGACATCAGTGATGTCACAGAGTTTCTGTCTTGGAAATGATTGTTTTCAGGACCTTTTACCATCAGGCTGATTGATTTTAGAGAGCATGCACTGACTTACCTGAAAATTCAGCCCTCCAGAGGCCTGGCCTGCTGCTTTTAATACGCAGTACCATCTTGATTTAATGTATGATCCTATTCCGCCACCTAGCGACATTTTAAAGGTACTGCATGCTAAGAACACATTTTATTGAGACATTGAAAGGGCACACAGGAACTAAACAGTTCACTTTAACCCTACCGAATATAAAACCTAACCTGCTTAGTCTAACTCACCAGTAACCCTGACCTGCTTAGTCTAACCCACCAGTAACCCTAACCTGCTTAGTCTAACTCACCAGCAACCCTAACCTGCTTAGTCTAACTCACCAGCAACCCTAACCTGCTTAGTCCAACTCACCAGCAACCCTAACCTGCTTAGTCTAACCCACCAGTAACCCTAACCTGTCTAACCCACCAGCAACCCTAACCTGCTTAGTCTAACTCACCAGCAACCCTAACCTGCTTAGTCTAACTCACCAGCAACCCTAACCTGCTTGGTCTAACTCACCAGCCACCCTAACCTGCTTAGTCTAACTCACCAGTAACCCTAACCTGCTTAGTCTAACCCACCAGCAACCCTAACCTGCTTAGTCTAACTCACCAGCAACCCTAACCTCCTTAGTCTAACTCACCAGCAACCCTAACCTGCTTAGTCGAACTCACCAGTAACCCTAACCTGTCTAACCCACCAGCAACCCTAACCTGCTTAGTCTAACTCACCAGCAACCCTAACCTGCTTAGTCTAACCCACCAGTAACCCTAACCTGCTTAGTCTAACTCACCAGCAACCCTAACCTGCTTAGTCTAACTCACCAGTAACCCTAACCTGTCTAACCCACCAGTAACCCTAACCTGTCTAACCCACCAGTAACCCTAACCTGCTTAGTCTAACCCACCAGTAACCCTAACTTGTCTAACCCACCAGTAACCCTAACCTGTCTAAATCACCAGTAACCCTAACCTGCTTAGTCTAACCCACCAGTAACCCTAACCTGCTTAGTCTAACTCACCACTAACCCTAACCTGTCTAACCCACCAGTAACCCTAACCTGCTTAGTCTAACTCACCACTAACCCTAACCTGTCTAACCCACCGGTAACCCTAACCTGCTTCGTCTAACCAACCAGTAACCCTAACCTGCTTAGTCTAACCCACCAGTAACCCTAACCTGCTTAGTCTAACCCACCAGTAACCCTAACCTGTCTAACCCACCAGTAACCCTAACCTGTCTAACTCACCAGTAACCCTAACCTGTCTAACTCACCAGTAACCCTAACCTGCTTAGTCTAACTAACCAGTGACCCTAACCTGCTTAGTCTAACCCACCAGTAACCTAACCTGCTTAGTCTAACTAACCAGTAACCTAACCTGTTTAGTCTAACTAACCAGTAACCTAACCTGTTTAGTCTAACTAACCAGTAACCCTAACCTGTTTAGTCTAACTCACCATTCCTGCAGCAAGCTTTGGACCACTGCACCGGATCATCGCAGCTAGCTAGCTGAAACCAAGTGGCTACCGTCTCAGTCAGCACCAGTTAGCCTCGAGCTAGGCCCATCTCCCGGCCAGCCGACTGAGTATACCAGCCAACTCTTGGGCTACAATACCTCTTTTCCCAATTGGCTTTGACCCTTTTTTGCTGACACGGAGCCCCTCCGATCCATCATGACTGGTCTGCCAACGTAATCGTGGTTTCAACAGGCTTTTCCATTGTGATGTCACCGAAGACCCATCTGCTAGCCCCGGCCCGCTAGCTTTCTGAACGCCGTGTCTCCAGCTCGCCCAGCGTAGTAGCAACTACTGAACGGCTCCGACTCACCTATCGCTGCTCATTGGACTCTATGATCACTCCACTACACAGCTGATGCCTGCTGGCCTGTTCATTAACACTGTACCTCTTTTTGTTTATCTGTCAGCTCCAGCCTCAAACTCAGGTCCTGTATGTATCTAACTGACCCGCTCTGCCCATTCATCACCATTTACCTGTCAGCCCCAGCCTCGAACTCAGGTCCTGTGTGTATCTAACTGACCCGCTCTGCCCATTCATCACCATTTACCTGTCAGCACCAGCCTGGAACTCAGGTCCTGTGTGCACCTAACTGACCCTCTCTGCCCATTCATCACCATTTACTCGTTGTCGTCTTAGCTCACCCGACCAACACCCCATGATTGCTTTACGCCTATCTCTAATGTCAATATGCCTTGTCTACTGCTGTGTTGGTTATTTACTATTGTTTTATTTCACTGTAGATCCCCCAGTCCCGCTCAACATGCCTTAGATAGCTCTTTTGTCCCACCCCCCACACACGCGGAGACCTCACCTGGCTTAACTGGTGCCTCCAGAGACGCAACCTCTCACATCATCACTCAACGCCTCGGTTTATCTCCACTGTACTCACATCCGACCATACCCTTGTCTGTACGTTATGCCCTGAATCTATTCCACCAAGCCCAGAAATCTGCTCCTTTTATTCTCTGTTCCCAACGCACTAGATGACCAGTTCTTATAGCCGTACCCTTATTCTACTCCTCCTCTGTTCCTCTGGTGATGTGGAGGTTAATCCAGGTCCTGCAGTGCCTAGCTCCACTCCCCCAGATGCTCTCATTTGTTTACTTCCGTAACAGTAAAAGCCTTGGTTTCATGCATGTTAACATTAGAAGCATACTCCCTGAGTCTGTTTCATTCACTGCATCAGCACACTCCGCCAACCCTGATGTCTGAGCCTTGTCTGAATCCTGGCTTAGGAGGTCCACCAACAATTATGACATTTCCATACCCGACTACAACATTTTCCGTCAAGATAACAGATCGCTGACCACACCTGCCCGCCCGTCCAGCATCACTACTCTAGACGGCTCTGACTTAGAATACGTGGACAACTACAAATACCTAGGTGTCTGGTTAGACTGTAAACTCTCCTTCCAGACTCACATTAAGCATCTCCAATCCAAAATTAAATCTGGAATCGGCTTTCTATTTCGCAAACAAAGCCTCCTTCTCTCATGCTGCCAAAGATAACCTTGTGAAACGGACTATCCTACCGATCCTTGACTTCGGCGATGTCATTTACAAAATAGCCTCCAACACTCTACTCATCAAATTGGATGTAGTCTATCACAGTGCCATCCATTTTGTCATCAAAGCCCCATATACTACCCACCACTGCAACCTGTATGCTCTCGTTGGCTGGCCCTCGCTTCATATCCGTCGCCAAACCCATTGGCTCCAGGTCATCTTCAAACCCTTGCTAGGTAAAGCCCCGCCTTATCTCAGTGCACTGGTCACCATAGTAACACCCACCCATAGCACACACTCCAGCAGGTATATTTCACTGGTCACCCCCAAAGCCAATTCCTCCTTTGGTCGTCTTTCCTTCCAGTTCTCTGCTGCCCACGACTGGAACGAACTGCAAAAATCTCTGAAGCTGGAAACTCACATCTCCCTCACTTGCTTTAATAATTAAGTACCAGCTGTCAGAGCAGTTTACAGATCACTGCACCTGTACTTAGCCTATCTGTAAACAGCCCATCTACCTACCTCATCCCCATACTGGTATTTATTTATTTATTTTGCTCCTTTGCACCCCAGTATCTCTACCTGCGCATTCATCTTCTCCCGATCTACCATTCCAGTGTTTAATTGCTATGTTGTAATTACTTCGCCACCATGGCCTATTTATTTCCTTATCTTACCTCATTTGCACTCACTGTATATAGACTTTTTGTTTTCTTTTGTTCTACTGTATTATTGACTGTATGTTTTGTTTATTCCATGTGTAACTCTGTGTTGTGGTATGTGTCGAATTGCGACGCTTTATCATGGCCAGGTCACAGTTGTAAATGAGAACTTGTTCTCAACTAGCCTCCCTGGTTAAATAAAGGTGATTAAAACATATATATATATTCCCCATCCCCTGTATTCCCTCTTTTTGAAACACTTCTGCTTCATCATGTTTATTTTATAGATGTTGGTGTGTTTCTAAATATACATGTATAAGCAGCTATCCCCAGCCTACTGTACAGTATAGACCTTTCCTTTGAAAGGCTATTGTTTGAAACAATTTTAACCCTAACCACTGAGGAGTGGCTTTCGTCTGGCCACTCTACCATAAAGGCCTGATTGGTGGAGCCCTGCAGGGATGGTTGTCCTTCTGGAAGGTTATCTCTTCTCCACAGAGGAACTCTGGAGCTCTGTCAGAGTGACCATCGGGTTCTTGGTCACCTCCCTGACCAAGGCCCTTCTCCCCGAATTGCTCAGTTAGGCAGGACGCCCAGCTCTAGGAAGAGGCTTGGTGGTTCCAAACTTTCAGAATGCACCTTATAGGACAGACATTTCAAAACAAACTTGATTTATTTATATTGTTGACTATGTGTTTTTCCATGTATGAATCTGTTATTCAATGCGGCTTAGACTCTAGGTAATTTCTTTCTGATTGAGCCGACATCTGAAATGTCTCATCCCGAACACGGTAACATTGCCTTAAAGCAGCATGATCTACATGCCTGATCAGATTAAATCCAAGGATGCAAAGCTTTTCACTATAAGATAATGTATCAGTTGTGAGCTCAAGATTTCTACGCTGACTTCACAACAGGCTTTTTGAAAATGTTGACGTTTCCAAGTCTTAAAGTCAGAAACAGATATACTATTCTACTATTCTTGGCACCCCATAACAGAAACTCTCTGGTATTCTTGGCACCCCAGAACAGAAAATCTCTGGTATTCTTGGCACCCCAGAACAGAAAATCTCTGGTATGTTACTTTCTATCCACAAGAAATGACAGTACATCAACATACATTTCACTGTTCTTGACTGATTGGCTTATTTGGTAATGCAGGTAGTAGGTTAGCGTCTTGGTAATACATTTAGGTTCCTGTGTTGTTTTAAGGGTAATGTATTAGGTTCCTGTGTTGTTTTAAAGGTAATGTATTAGGTTCCTGTGTTGTTTTAAAGGTAATGTATTAGGTTCCTGTGTTGTTTTAAAGGTAATGTATTAGGCTCCTGTGTTGTTTTAAAGGTAATGTATTAGGTTCCTGTGTTGTTTTAAAGGTAATGTATTAGGCTCCTGTGTTGTTTTAAAGGTAATGTATTAGGTTCCTGTGTTGTTTTAAAGGTAATGTATTAGGTTCCTGTGTTGTTTTAAAGGTAATGTATTAGGCTCCTGTGTTGTTTTAAGGGTAATGTATTAGGTTCCTGTGTTGTTTTAAAGGTAATGTATTGGGTTCCTGTGTTTTTAGGTAATGTATTAGGTTCCTGTGTTGTTTTAAAGGTAATGTATTAGGTTCCTGTGTTGTTTTAAAGGTAATGTATTAGGTTCCTGTGTTGTTTTAAAGGTAATGTATTAGGTTCCTGTGTTGTTTTAAAGGTAATGTATTAGGCTCCTGTGTTGTTTTAAAGGTAATGTATTAGGTTCCTGTGTTGTTTTAAAGGTAATGTATTAGGTTCCTGTGTTGTTTTAAAGGTAATGTATTAGGTTCCCGTGTTGTTTTAAAGGTAATGTATTAGGTTCCTGTGTTGTTTTAAAGGTAATGTATTAGGTTCCTGTATTGTTTTAAAGGTAATGTATTAGGTTCCTGTGTTGTTTTAAAGGTAATGTATTAGGTTCCTGTGTTGTTTTAAAGGTAATGTATTAGGTTCCTGTGTTGTTTTAAAGGTAATGTATTAGGTTCCTGTGTTGTTTTAAAGGTAATGTATTAGGTTCCCGTGTTGTTTTAAAGGTAATGTATTAGGTTCCTGTGTTGTTTTAAAGGTAATGTATTAGGTTCCTGTGTTGTTTTAAAGGTAATGTATTAGGTTCCTGTGTTGTTTTAAAGGTAATGTATTAGGTTCCTGTGTTGTTTTAAAGGTAATGTATTAGGTTCCTGTGTTGTTTTAAAGGTAATGTATTAGGTTCCTGTGTTGTTTTAAAGGTAATGTATTAGGTTCCTGTGTTGTTTTAAAGGTAATGTATTAGGTTCCTGTATTGTTTTAAAGGTAATGTATTAGGTTCCTGTGTTGTTTTAAAGGTAATGTATTAGGTTCCTGTGTTGTTTTAAAGGTAATGTATTAGGTTCCTGTGTTGTTTTAAAGGTAATGTATTAGGTTCCTGTGTTGTTTTAAAGGTAATGTATTAGGTTCCTGTGTTGTTTTAAAGGTAATGTATTAGGTTCCTGTGTTGTTTTAAAGGTAATGTATTAGGTTCCTGTGTTGTTTTAAAGGTAATGTATTAGGTTCCCGTGTTGTTTTAAAGGTAATGTATTAGGTTCCTGTGTTGTTTTAAAGGTAATGTATTAGGTTCCTGTGTTGTTTTAAAGGTAATGTATTAGGTTCCTGTGTTGTTTTAAAGGTAATGTATTAGGTTCCTGTGTTGTTTTAAAGGTAATGTATTAGGTTCCTGTGTTGTTTTAAAGGTAATGTATTAGGTTCCTGTGTTGTTTTAAAGGTAATGTATTAGGTTCCTGTATTGTTTTAAAGGTAATGTATTAGGTTCCTGTATTGTTTTAAAGGTAATGTATTAGGTTCCTGTATTGTTTTAAAGGTAATGTATTAGGCTCCTGTGTTGTTTTAAAGGCAATGTATTAGGTTCCTGTGTTGTTTTAAAGGTAATGTATTAGGTTCCTGTGTTGTTTTAAAGGTAATGTATTTGGTTCCTGTGTTGTTTTAAAGGTAATGTATTAGGCTCCTGTGTTGTTTTAAAGGTAATGTATTAGGTTCCTGTGTTGTTTTAAAGGTAATGTATTAGGTTCCTGTGTTGTTTTAAGGGTAATGTATTAGGTTCCTGTGTTGTTTTAAAGGTAATGTATTAGGCTCCTGTGTTGTTTTAAAGGTAATGTATTAGGTTCCTGTGTTGTTTTAAAGGTAATGTATTAGGCTCCTGTGTTGTTTTAAAGGCAATGTATTAGGTTCCTGTGTTGTTTTAAAGGTAATGTATTAGGTTCCTGTGTTGTTTTAAAGGTAATGTATTTGGTTCCTGTGTTGTTTTAAAGGTAATGTATTAGGCTCCTGTGTTGTTTTAAAGGTAATGTATTAGGTTCCTGTGTTGTTTTAAAGGTAATGTATTAGGTTCCTGTGTTGTTTTAAAGGTAATGTATTAGGTTCCTGTGTTGTTTTAAAGGTAATGTATTAGGTTCCTGTGTTGTTTTAAAGGTAATGTATTAGGCTCCTGTGTTGTTTTAAAGGTAATGTATTAGG
Organism: Oncorhynchus masou masou; assembly: GCF_036934945.1. Taxonomy (NCBI): domain Eukaryota; kingdom Metazoa; phylum Chordata; class Actinopteri; order Salmoniformes; family Salmonidae; genus Oncorhynchus; species Oncorhynchus masou. The sequence goes on along the minus strand of NW_027011566.1, from coordinate 2,868 downwards.
TTCCTGTGTTGTTTTAAAGGTAATGTATTAGGTTCCTGTGTTGTTTTAAAGGTAATGTATTAGGTTACTGTGTTGTTTTAAAGGTAATGTATTAGGTTCCCGTGTTGTTTTAAAGGTAATGTATTAGGTTCCTGTGTTGTTTTAAAGGTAATGTATTAGGTTCCTGTGTTGTTTTAAAGGTAATGTATTAGGTTCCCGTGTTGTTTTAAAGGACATTTATTAGGTTCCTGTGTTGTTTTAAAGGTAATGTATTAGGTTCCTGTGTTGTTTTAAAGGTAATGTATTAGGTTCCTGTGTTGTTTTAAAGGTAATGTATTAGGTTCCTGTGTTGTTTTAAAGGTAATGTATTAGGTTCCTGTGTTGTTTTAAAGGTAATGTATTAGGTTCCGGTGTTGTTTTAAAGGTAATGTATTAGGTTCCCGTGTTGTTTTAAAGGTAATGTATTAGGTTCCTGTGTTGTTTTAAAGGTAATGTATTAGGTTCCTGTGTTGTTTTAAAGGTAATGTATTAGGTTCCTGTGTTGTTTTAAAGGTAATGTATTAGGTTCCTGTGTTGTTTTAAAGGTAATGTATTAGGTTCCCGTGTTGTTTTAAAGGTAATGTATTAGGTTCCCGTGTTGTTTTAAAGGTAATGTATTAGGTTCCCGTGTTGTTTTAAAGGTAATGTATTAGGTTCCCGTGTTGTTTTAAAGGTAATGTATTAGGTTCCCGTGTTGTTTTAAAGGTAATGTATTAGGTTCCCGTGTTGTTTTAAAGGTAATGTATTAGGTTCCCGTGTTGTTTTAAAGGTAATGTATTAGGTTCCTGTGTTGTTTTAAAGGTAATGTATTAGGTTCCTGTATTGTTTTAAAGGTAATGTATTAGGTTCCTGTGTTGTTTTAAAGGTAATGTATTAGGTTCCGGTGTTGTTTTAAAGGTAATGTATTAGGTTCCCGTGTTGTTTTAAAGGTAATGTATTAGGTTCCCGTGTTGTTTTAAAGGTAATGTATTAGGTTCCCGTGTTGTTTTAAAGGACATTTATTAGGTTCCCGTGTTGTTTTAAAGGTAATGTATTAGGTTCCTGTGTTGTTTTAAAGGTAATGTATTAGGTTCCTCTGTTGTTTTAAAGGTAATGTATTAGGTTCCTGTGTTGTTTTAAAGGTAATGTATTAGGTTCCTGTGTTGTTTTAAAGGTAATGTATTAGGTTCCTGTGTTGTTTTAAAGGTAATGTATTAGGTTCCTGTGTTGTTTTAAAGGTAATGTATTAGGTTCCGGTGTTGTTTTAAAGGTAATGTATTAGGTTCCTGTATTGTTTTAAAGGTAATGTATTTGGTTCCTGTGTTGTTTTAAAGGCAATGTATTAGGTTCCGGTGTTGTTTTAAAGGTAATGTATTAGGTTCCTGTGTTGTTTTAAAGGTAATGTATTAGGCTCCTGTGTTGTTTTAAAGGCAATGTATTAGGTTCCTGTGTTGTTTTAAAGGTAATGTATTAGGTTCCTGTGTTGTTTTAAAGGTAATGTATTTGGTTCCTGTGTTGTTTTAAAGGTAATGTATTAGGCTCCTGTGTTGTTTTAAAGGTAATGTATTTGGTTCCTGTGTTGTTTTAAAGGTAATGTATTAGGCTCCTGTGTTGTTTTAAAGGTAATGTATTAGGTTCCTGTGTTGTTTTAAAGGTAATGTATTAGGTTCCTGTGTTGTTTTAAAGGTAATGTATTAGGCTCCTGTGTTGTTTTAAAGGTAATGTATTAGGTTCCTGTGTTGTTTTAAAGGTAATGTATTTGGTTCCTGTGTTGTTTTAAAGGTAATGTATTAGGTTCCTGTGTTGTTTTAAAGGTAATGTATTAGGCTCCTGTGTTGTTTTAAAGGTAATGTATTAGGTTCCTGTGTTGTTTTAAAGGTAATGTATTAGGCTCCTGTGTTGTTTTAAAGGTAATGTATTAGGCTCCTGTGTTGTTTTAAAGGTAATGTATTAGGCTCCTGTGTTGTTTTAAAGGTAATGTATTAGGTTCCTGTGTTGTTTTAAAGGTAATGTATTTGGTTCCTGTGTTGTTTTAAAGGTAATGTATTTGGTTCCTGTGTTGTTTTAAAGGTAATGTATTTGGTTCCTGTGTTGTTTTAAAGGTAATGTATTAGGCTCCTGTGTTGTTTTAAAGGTAATGTATTTGGTTCCTGTGTTGTTTTAAAGGTAATGTATTAGGCTCCTGTGTTGTTTTAAAGGTAATGTATTAGGTTCCTGTGTTGTTTTAAAGGTAATGTATTAGGTTCCTGTATTGTTTTAAAGGTAATGTATTAGGTTCCTGTGTTGTTTTAAAGGTAATGTATTAGGTTCCTGTGTTGTTTTAAAGGTAATGTATTAGGGCTCCTGTGTTGTTTTAAGGGTAATGTATTAGGTTCCTGTGTTGTTTTAAAGGTAATGTATTAGGCTCCTGTGTTGTTTTAAAGGTAATGTATTAGGTTCTGTGTTGTTTTAAAGGTAATGTATTAGGCTCCTGTGTTGTTTTAAAGGTAATGTATTAGGTTCCTGTGTTGTTTTAAAGGTAATGTATTTGGTTCCTGTGTTGTTTTAAAGGTAATGTATTTGGTTCCTGTGTTGTTTTAAAGGTAATGTATTAGGTTCCTGTGTTGTTTTAAAGGTAATGTATTAGGTTCCCGTGTTGTTTTAAAGGTAATGTATCCAAAGGTATACAGACACACCACACAGTCAGTCTGTTGTTTAATGTATAATCGCCTAATGAATATCTCTTATCTCAGTCTGGCATAATAACCCTTTAGCACCTGGAAACACTGGACAATAAATACATTCACAAATATGATTCCCTTTCTGGTCTGTGTCAGGCCGAATCCGACCCGAGGTAAGAGCTCGTAAGTGGAACGTTATTCCCTTTCATGT
>NW_027011565.1:15000-23417 GCF_036934945.1 Oncorhynchus masou masou | reverse complement strand
GGGTACCAGTACAGAGTCAATGTGGAGGCTATATACAGGGGGTACTGGTACAGAGTCAATGTGGAGGCTATATACAGGGGGTACTGGTACAGAGTCAATGTGGAGGCTATATACAGGGGGTACCAGTACAGAGTCAATGTGGAGGCTATATACAGGGGGTACCAGTACAGAGTCAATGTGGAGGCTATATACAGGGGGTACCAGTACAGAGTCAATGTGGAGGCTATATACAGGGGGTACCGGTACAGAGTCAATGTGGAGGCTATATACAGGGGGTACCAGTACAGAGTCAATGTGGAGGCTATATACAGGGGGTACCAGTACAGAGTCAATGTGGAGGCTATATACAGGGGGTACCAGTACAGAGTCAATGTGGAGGCTATATACAGGGGGTACCAGTACAGAGTCAATGTGGAGGCTATATACAGGGGGTACCAGTACAGAGTCAATGTGGAGGCTATATACAGGGGGTACCAGTACAGAGTCAATGTGGAGGCTATATACAGGGGGTACCAGTACAGAGTCAATGTGGAGGCTATATACAGGGGGTACCAGTACAGAGTCAATGTGGAGGCTATATACAGGGGGTACCAGTACAGAGTCAATGTGGAGGCTATATACAGAGTATTACGGTACAGAGTCAATGTGGAGGCTATATACAGGGGGTACCGGTACAGAGTCAATGTGGAGGCTATATACAGGGGGTACCAGTAGAGAGTCAATGTGGAGGCTATATACAGGGGGTACCGGTACAGAGTCAATGTGGAGGCTATATACAGGGGGTACCAGTACAGAGTCAATGTGGAGGCTATATACAGGGGGTACCAGTACAGAGTCAATGAGGAGGCTATATACAGGGGGTACCAGTACAGAGTCAATGTGGAGGCTATATACAGGGGGTACCAGTACAGAGTCAATGTGGAGGCTATATACAGGGGGTACCGGTACAGAGTCAATGTGGAGGCTATATACAGGGGTACCAGTACAGAGTCAATGTGGAGGCTATATACAGGGGGTACCAGTACAGAGTCAACGTGGAGGCTATATACAGGGGGTACCAGTACAGAGTCAACGTGGAGGCTATATACAGGGGGTACCGGTACAGAGTCAATGTGGAGGCTATATACAGGGGGTACCGGTACAGAGTCAATGTGGAGGCTATATACAAGGGGTACCGGTACAGAGTCAATGGTGGAGGCTATATACAGGGGGTACCGGTACAGAGTCAATGTGGAGGCTATATACAAGGGGTACCGGTACAGAGTCAATGTGGAGGCTATATACAGGGGGTACCGGTACAGAGTCAATGTGGAGGCTATATACAGGGGGTACCGGTACAGAGTCAATGTGGAGGCTATATACAGGGGTACCAGTACAGAGTCAATGTGGAGGCTATATACAGGGGGTACCGGTACAGAGTCAATGTGGAGGCTATATACAGGGGGTACCAGTACAGAGTCAATGTGGAGGCTATATACAGGGGGTACCAGTACAGAGTCAATGTGGAGGCTATATACAGGGGGTACCAGTACAGAGTCAATGTGGAGGCTATATACAGGGGGTACCAGTACAGAGTCAATGTGGAGGCTATATACAGGGGTACCAGTACAGAGTCAATGTGGAGGCTATATACAGGGGTACCAGTACAGAGTCAATGTGGAGGCTATATACAGGGGTACCAGTACAGAGTCAACGTGGAGGCTATATACAGGGGTACCGGTACAGAGTCAACGTGGAGGCTATATACAGGGGGCACCGGTACAGAGTCAATGTGGAGGCTATATACAGGGGGTACCGGTACAGAGTCAATGTGGAGGCTATATACAGGGGGTACCAATACAGAGTCAATGTGGAGGCTATATACAGGGGTACCAGTACAGAGTCAATGTGGAGGCTATATACAGGGGGTACCAGTACAGAGTCAATGTGGAGGCTATATACAGGGTGTACCAGTACAGAGTCAATGTGGAGGCTATATACAGGGGGTACCAGTACAGAGTCAATGTGGAGGCTATATACAGGGGGTACCAGTACAGAGTCAATGTGGAGGCTATATACAGGGTATTACGGTACAGAGTCAATGTGGAGGCTATATACAGGGGGTACCGGTATAGAGTCAATGTGGAGGTAATATACAGGGGGTACCGGTACAGAGTCAATGTGGAGGCTATATACAGGGGGGTACCGGTACAGAGTCAATGTGGAGGCTATATACAGGGGGTACCAGTACAGAGTCAATGTGGAGGCTATATACAGGGTATTACGGTACAGAGTCAATGTGGATGCTATATACAGGGGGTACCGGTACAGAGTCAATGTGGAGGCTATATACAGGGGGTAGCAGTACAGAGTCAATGTGGAGGCTATATACAGGGGGTACCGGTACAGAGTCAATGTGGAGGCTATATACATGGGGTACCGGTACAGAGTCAATGTGGAGGCTATATACAGGGGGTAGCAGTACAGAGTCAATGTGGAGGCTATATACAGGGGGTAGCAGTACAGAGTCAATGTGGAGGCTATATACAGGGGTAGCAGTACAGAGTCAATGTGGAGGCTATATACAGGGGTACCAGTACAGAGTCAATGTGGAGGCTATATACAGGGGGTACCAGTACAGAGTCAATGTGGAGGCTATATACAGGGGGTACCAGTACAGAGTCAATGTGGAGGCTATATACAGGGGGTACCAGTACAGAGTCAATGTGGAGGCTATATACAGGGGGTACCGGTACAGAGTCAATGTAAAGACTATATACAGGGGGTACCGGTACAGAGTCAATGTGGAGGCTATATACAGGGGGTACCGGTACAGAGTCAATGTGGAGTCTATATACAGGGGTACCGGTACAGAGTCAATGTGGAGGCTATATACAGAGGGTACCGGTACAGAGTCAATGTGGAGGCTATATACAGGGGGTACCAGTACAGAGTCAATGTGGAGGCTATATACAGGGGTACCAGTACAGAGTCAATGTGGAGGCTATATACAGGGGGTACCGGTACAGAGTCAATGTGGAGGCTATATCAGGGGGTACCGGTACAGAGTCAATGTGGAGGCTATATACAGGGGGTACCGGTACTGAGTCAATGTGGAGGCTATATACAGGGGTACCAGTACAGAGTCAATGTGGAGGCTATATACAGGGGTACCAGTACAGAGTCAATGTGGAGGCTATATACAGGGGGTAGCAGTACAGAGTCAATGTGGAGGCTATATACAGGGGGTACCAGTACAGAGTCAATGTGGAGGCTATATACAGGGGGTACCAGTACAGAGTCAATGTGGAGGCTATATACAGGGGTACCAGTACAGAGTCAATGTGGAGGCTATATACAGGGGGTACCAGTACAGAGTCAATGTGGAGGCTATATACAGGGGGTACCGGTACAGAGTCAATGTAAAGACTATATACAGGGGGTACCGGTACAGAGTCAATGTGGAGGCTATATACAGGGGGTACCGGTACAGAGTCAATGTGGAGGCTATATACAGGGGGTACCGGTACAGAGTCAATGTGGAGGCTATATACAGAGGGTACCGGTACAGAGTCAATGTGGAGGCTATATACAGGGGTACCAGTACAGAGTCAATGTGGAGGCTATATACAGGGGGTACCAGTACAGAGTCAATGTGGAGGCTATATACAGGGGTACCAGTACAGAGTCAATGTGGAGGCTTTATACAGGGGGTACCAGTACAGAGTCAATGTGGAGGCTATATACAGGGGGTACCAGTACAGAGTCAATGTGGAGGCTATATACAGGGGGTACCAGTACAGAGTCAATGTGGAGGCTATATACAGGGGGTACCGGTACAGAGTCAATGTAAAGACTATATACAGGGGGTACCGGTACAGAGTCAATGTGGAGGCTATATACAGGGGGTACCGGTACAGAGTCAATGTGGAGGCTATATACAGGGGGTACCGGTACAGAGTCAATGTGGAGGCTATATACAGAGGGTACCGGTACAGAGTCAATGTGGAGGCTATATACAGGGGTACCGGTACAGAGTCAATGTGGAGGCTATATACAGGGGTACCGGTACAGAGTCAATGTGGAGGCTATATACAGGGTATTACGGTACAGAGTCAATGTGGAGGCTATATACAGGGTGTTACGGTACAGAGTCAATGTGGAGGCTATATACAGGGGTACCAGTACAGAGTCAATGTGGAGGCTATATACAGGGTGTACCAGTACAGAGTCAATGTGGAGGCTATATACAGGGGTACCAGTACAGAGTCAATGTGGAGGCTATATACAGGGGTACCGGTACAGAGTCAATGTGGAGGCTATATACAGGGTGTTACGGTACAGAGTCAATGTGGAGGCTATATACAGGGGTACCGGTACAGTCAATGTGGAGGCTATATACAGGGGTACCAGTACAGAGTCAATGTGGAGGCTATATACAGGGGGTACCGGTACAGAGTCAATGTGGAGGCTATATACAGGGGGTACCGGTACAGAGTCAATGTGGAGGCTATATACAGGGGGTACCAGTACAGAGTCAATGTGGAGGCTATATACAGGGGGTACCAGTACAGAGTCAATGTGGAGGCTATATACAGGGGTACCAGTACAGAGTCAATGTGGAGGCTATATACAGGGGTACCGGTACAGAGTCAATGTAAAGACTATATACAGGGGTACCGGTACAGAGTCAATGTGGAGGCTATATACAGGGGGTACCGGTACAGAGTCAATGTGGAGGCTATATACAGGGGTACCGGTACAGAGTCAATGTGGAGGCTATATACAGAGGGTACCGGTACAGAGTCAATGTGGAGGCTATATACAGGGGTACCGGTACAGAGTCAATGTGGAGGCTATATACAGGGTGTTACGGTACAGAGTCAATGTGGAGGCTATATACAGGGGTACCAGTACAGAGTCAATGTGGAGGCTATATACAGGGTGTACCAGTACAGAGTCAATGTGGAGGCTATATACAGGGGTACTGGTACAGAGTCAATGTGGAGGCTATATACAGGGGGTACCGGTACAGAGTCAATGTGGAGGCTATATACAGGGTACCAGTACAGAGTCAATGTGGAGGCTATATACAGGGGTACCGGTACAGAGTCAATGTGGAGGCTATATACAGGGGGTACCGGTACAGAGTCAATGTGGAGGCTATATACAGGGGGTACCAGTACAGAGTCAATGTGGAGGCTATATACAGGGGGTACCGGTACAGAGTCAATGTGGAGGGGTACAGGCTAGTCGAGGTAATCTGTACCTGTACATGTAGGTGGGGGTGAAGTGACTATGCATAGATAATAAACAGTAGTACAGGTTAGTTGAGGTGGGGGGGGTGAAGTGACTATGCATAGATAATAAACAGTAGTACAGGTTAGTTGAGGTGGGAGTGAAGTGACTATGCATAGATAATAAACAGTAGTACAGGTTAGTTGAGGTGGGGGTGAAGTGACTATGCATAGATAATAAACAGTAGTACAGGTTAGTTGAGGTGGGGGTGAAGTGACTATGCATAGATAATAAACAGTAGTACAGGTTAGTTGAGGTGGGGGGGTGAAGTGACTATGCATAGATAATACACAGTAGTACAGGTTAGTTGAGGGGGGGTGAAGTGACTATGCATAGATAATAAACAGTAGTACAGGTTAGTTGAGGTGGGGGGGTGAAGTGACTATGCATAGATAATAAACAGTAGTACAGGTTAGTTGAGGTGGGGGTGAAGTGACTATGCATAGATAATAAACAGTAGTACAGGTTAGAGGTAATATGTACATGTAGGTGGGGGTGAAGTGACTATGCATCGATAATAAACAGCGAGTAGCAGCAGTGTTAAAAACAAAGGGGGGGGGTAAATAATCTGGTGGCCATTTTATTAATTGTTCAGCAGTCTGATGGCTTGTGGGTAGAAGCTGTTAAGGAGCCTTTTGGACCTACATGTGGCGCTCCGGTACCGCTTGCTGTGTGGTAGCAGAGAGAATGACTTGGGTGACTGGAGTCTATAATCTTTTTTTTCTGACACCGCCTGGTATAAAGGTCCTGGATGGCAGGAAGCTCGGCCCCAGTGATGTACTGGGCCGTTCGCACTACCCTCTGTAGCGCCTTACGGTCAGATGCCGAGTAGTTGCCGTACCAGGCGGTGATGCAACCGGTCATGATGCTCTCGATGGTGCAGCTGTAAGAACTTTTTGAGGATCTGGGGACCTGTGCCAAATCTTTTCAGTCTCCTGAGGGGAAGAGGCATGGTCGGGCCCTCTTCACAGCTTGCTTGGTGTGTCTGGACCATGATAGTTCGTTGGTGAAGTGGACACCAAGGAACTCGAAATTCTCAACCTGCTCCACTTCAGCCCCGTAGTTAATGGGGGCCTGTTCGGCCCGACATTTCCTGTAATCCACGATCAGCTCCTTTGTCTTGCTCACATTGAGGAAGAGGTTGTTGTCCTGGCAACCACACTGCCAGGTCTCTGACCTCCTCCCTGTAGGCTGTCTCATCGTTGAGGGAGAGGTTGTTGTCCTGGCAACCACACTGCCAGTTCTCTGACCTCCTCCCTGTAGGCTGTCTCATCGTTGAGGGAGAGGTTGTTGTCCTGGCAACCACACTGCCAGTTCTCTGACCAACTCCCTGTAGGCTGTCTCATCGTTGAGGGAGAGGTTGTTGTCCTGGCAACCACACTGCCAGTTCTCTGACCTCCCTCCCTGTAGGCCGTCTCATCGTTGTCGGTGATCAGGTCCTACCACTATTGTGTTGTCAGCTAAGTTATTGATGGTGTTGGAGTCGTGTTGGAGGGCATTCAGGTGCGTGTACGGCACAGGGTTTTCTGCACAATAAACAAACATAATCTCATTCTGTTCAGAACGACCCGGGGTGTGACGACATGTCATCTTGTAACTGTACGTAGTGATCACCGTAAACGTTGACAATGTACATGAAATTAGTTTTTACGATATGGAAAATGTGAAGTGCGTATTTGGATTCACGGGTGTTTGGCTCTGCTTGTATAACATCAAATCGATGTGTTATATTCCTCAACGTTTCACCTTTCAAAATGCATGGATCCCTTTTCATTTACAGCATTTCCCTCACTCAGACAACAAAACATTTGCAAAAAAGTTGCCCTTATTGGCAGGAACAGGAAGAGATGGGGGCGTCTTGTCGCTTGAGGTGCTCAAATTCAGAACATCTGTCAGTGAAAACCCATACAGCTCTGTGAAGGACAGAGCCTGAGCTCTGAGGTTCCCATTTCTGAGCTCATTAGTGCCATTTTCAGAGCCTGAGCTCTGAGGTTCCCATTTCTGCGCTCATTAGTGCCATTTTCAGAGCCTGAGCTCTGAGGTTCCCATTTCTGCGCTCATTAGTGCCATTTTCAACCCCTTATACGAATGCAGTATGCAGCTACACGGTCAATTCAGACATGTTTATATCAACATCACATCATTTCTGGGTAACAATTAGGTAGCTTTACGGTAATTGTTTTCAATTCAAATGGTCAAAAACAAACAAAAAATAGCTTCTTAGCAAAGAGAAATTTCTCAATTTTGCTAGGACTGTCCGGGAGTGGTCTGAGTGAGGAAGGGGAAAACTGAAAACTAGGTTTTATTGGTAGAGTGGTTTGGAACTCTTTCTTATTGGTGTATCAACTAATTTACCGCCTGGTGATGTCACCAGGCAGGCCAAACTCCATCCCACCAAAACAGGCTGACATTTCCAGGCGTTCTTTTCAAACAGCTCTTATACTAAAAAGCTCTATTTTAACAAACCAAATTCAACGGTCAATCTAAGTGCTGGGCAGTAGCGCTATGGGTTCAAGTGTGTCAGAAAATCTTCATGCTTTTTAACGCAAGCATAATTATCGGCACAGTTACCCGGCATTGGCGCTAAAGGGATAGGTTTTGATTAATTAACAAGTTGTGGGTGTGTCAGGGTTTGGCTCCTCACTGGCCAATCAGGAGCAACGCTCCCATGGCTCAATATGTGGTTGTTTCAAGTTGTGTATTTATGGGTCTTTTACATCTTTGCCTTGGAAACAACTCTAATTCCAATGTTCATCCGTTAGGGTTTGTTAAACAGCTTACAGAAACAAAATAACAAATTGGAGACCTCTCCCATCTTTGTAAACTATAGGGTAGCCTAGTGGTTAGAGCGTTGGACTAGTAACCAAAAGGTTGCAAATTCAAATCCCTGAGCTGACAAGGTACAAATCTGTCGTTCTGCCCCTGAACAGGCAGTTAACCCACTGTTCCTAGGCTGTCATTGAAAATAAGAATTTGTTCTTAACTGACTTGCCTAGTAAGATAAAGGTACAAAAAAAAAATGTCTTGAACCCATTTTTCAGTCCACATTGTTCTAGAGAATTCTTCAATAGCATTCACTCTGATATAGGGGCTAGGCTTACTGTAAATTACATTATGGCTGAGCATAGACATGGCAAATG
>NW_027011565.1:0-10000 GCF_036934945.1 Oncorhynchus masou masou | reverse complement strand
AGGCTATTGGCTGACATCCATTCTAGAACCAACATCTATTGGCTGAAGGCTATTGGCTGACATCCATTCTAGAACCAACATCTATTGGCTGAAGGCTATTGGCTGAAGGCTATTGACTGACATCCATTCTAGAACCAACATCTATTGGCTGAAGGCTATTGGCTGAAGACTATTGGCTGACATCCATTCTAGAACCAACATCTATTGGCTGAAGGCTATTGGCTGACATCCATTCTAGAACCAACATCTATTGGCTGAAGGCTATTGGCTGAAGGCTATTGGCTGACATCCATTCCAGAACCAACATCTATTGGTCTGTCATGCATCCAGAGACTTGTTCTTCCTGTCAGCCGCTTGTCTTCGTCACTTTGGCTCTGTCGGAATTGTCAAACAAAATCCTAGCCTCCTCTCTTCATGTAACGGGTGTCGTCGGAAGGATGAGACCAAGGGGCGCAGCATTGCTAGAGTTCCACATAATATATAAACGAAGTGAAACTTTAGAAAAGACAAAACAATAAAAGAAAACAACGACCGAACAGCTTCGTTGTGCAGACTACCCTGCACACAAACAAAGAACAAGATCCCACACAGAAGGAGGAAAAGAGGGCTGCCTAAATATGATCCCCAATCAGAGACAACGATAGACAGCTGCCTCTGATTGGGAACCACTACTACGACAGAAACAAATTAATAAAGAACATAGAATACACACCCAAATCACACACCTGACCAGACCAAAGTAGAGACATCAAAGGCTCTCTAAGATCAGGGCGTGACACTTTCATTGTGTAGAAAGAGCTGTTCGGCATGTTTGTTAATGTTCTTGTGCTTTACACATTTTCTCACAGGGAACAATATCTAAGGACATGTTTCTTTTCTCACCCCGTCTGTTTCTCCTCTTTTGTATTCACCACTTATTCTTTTTTACACAAAACCCTCTCGAGTATTAGAGTCAACCACTTACAATGGAACTCTCCTCTCTCTCTCTCTCTCCTCTCCTCTCCCCTCCTCTCCTCTCATCTCCTCTCCTCTCCTCTCCTCTTTTCTCTCCTCTCTTCTCTCTCCTCTCTCTCTACTCTTCCCTCTCTCTCTCTCTCCTCCTCTTCTGTCACTTTCTCTCTCCTCTCCTCTCCCTCTTTCTCTCCTCTCTTCTCTCTCCTCTGTCTCTACTCTTCCCTCTCTCTCTCTCTCTCTCACACTCTCTCTCTCTCTCTCTCTCTCTCTCTCTATCTCCTCTCCTCTCCTCTCTCTCCTCTCTCTACATTGTCTCTCTACTCTTCCCTCTCTCTCGTCTCGTCTCCTCTCTTCTCTCCTCTCCTCCTCTCTCTCTCTCTCTCCCCTCCTCTGTCTCTCTACACTGTCTTTCTACTCTTCCCTCTCTCTCCTCTCTCTCCTCTCTCTCTCTCCCTCTCTCTCTTCCTCTCCTCTCCTCCCCTCTCCTCTCTCTCTCTCTCTCCTCTCTTTCTCTCCTCTCTCTCTCTCTCTCTTCTCTCTCCTCTCTCCTCTGTCTCTCTACTCTTCCCTCACTCCTCTCCTCTCTCTCCTCTCTCTCCCTCTCTCTCTTCCTCTCCTCTCCTCTCCTCTTTTCTCTCCTCTCTTCTCTTCTCGTCTCCTCTCTTCTCTCTCTCTACTCTTCCCTCACTCCTCTCCTCTCTCACCTCTCTCTCCCTCTCTCTCTTCCTCTCCTCTCCTCTCCTCTTTTCTCTCCTCTCTTCTCTTCTCGTCTCCTCTCTTCTCTCTCTCTCTCTCTCTCTCTCTCTCTCTCTCTCTCTCTCTCTCTCTCTCTCTCTCTCTCTCTCTCACATTGTCTCTCTACTCTTCCCTCTCTCTCGTCTCGTCTCCTCTCTTCTCTCCTCTCCTCCTCTCTCTCTCCTCTCCTCTGTCTCTCTACACTGTCTTTCTACTCTTCCCTCTCTCTCCTCTCTCTCTTCTCTCTCTCCTCTCTCTCCTCTCTCTCCTCTCTCTCTCTCCTCTCCCTCTCTTCTCTCTCCTCTCTACTCTGTCTCTCTACTCTTCCTCTCTCTCTCCCTCTCCCTCTCCTCTCCTCTCCTCTCCTCTCCTCTCCCTCTCCTCTCTCTCCTCTCCTCTCCTCTCCTCTCCTCTCCTCTCCTCTCCTCTCTTCTCTCTCCTCTCTCCTCTCTCCTCTGTCTCTCTACTCTTCCCTCTCTCCTCTCTCCTCCTCTTCTGTCACTTTCCTCTCCTCTCCTCTCCTCTTTTCTCTCCTCTCTTCTCTCTCCTCTCTCCTCTGTCTCTACTCTTCCCTCTCTCCTCTCCTCTCCTCTCCTCTCTCCTCTGTCTCTCTACTCTTCCCTCTCCTCTCCTCTCCTCTCCTCTCCTCTCCTCTCCTCTCCTCTCCTCTCCTCTCCTCTCCTCTCCTCTCCTCTCCTCTCCTCTCCTCTCCTCTCTCCTCTGTCTCTCTACTCTTCCCTCTCCTCTCCTCTCTTCTCTCTCTCTTTCCTCTCCTCTCACTCCTCTAAGCCGCTGCCTCTCATTCCCCACCCACTGCACTACCTTGTCTCTGTCTTTCTATCCTATGGGCCTGCCCTGCACTACCTTGTCTCTGTCTTTCTATCCTATGGGCCTGCCCTGCACTACCTTGTCTCTGTCTTTCTATCCTATGGGCCTGCCCTGCACTACCTTGTCTCTGTCTTTCTATCCTATGGGCCTGCCCTGCACTACCTTGTCTCTGTCTTTCTATCCTATGGGCCTGCCCTGCACTATTTTGGGGAAACAGAGAAACACAGATGTCTGGTTTGATTGCTAGAAGTAGTGCATGGTGTAAACATACAGTATAACGGGATTATAGGGCCTGGGTGGTATAAACTTCAACTTTGACAAAACTGTGGTTGCCTGGTCTCTGGTCGGCGACAGTTATACATACTGTGGTTGCCTGGTCTCTGGTCAGCGACAGTTAGACATACTGTGGTTGCCTGGTCTCTGGTCAGCGACAGTTAGACATACTGTGGTTGCCTGGTCTCTGGTCTCCAACAGTTAGACTGTGGTTGCCTGGTCTCTGGTCGGCGACAGTTAGACATCTGATAGTTTACTCAGTGTTGCCTGGTCTCTGGTCTGATAGTTTACTCAGTGTTGCCTGGTGTAACTTTCCACACAGTTACTGAGTTGTAACTGCCTCTCTTTACTACAGGGCCTGTCTCAGGGCTACTCTCTCTCTCACACACACACACACACACACACGCACACACATGCACGCACACACATGCACGCACACACACACACACACACACACACACACACACACACACACACACACACACACATACGCACGCACGCACGCATACGCATACGCACGCACGCACGCACACACACACACACACACACACACACACACGCACACACACGCACACACACACAAAAGCCAGAAGTCCATCTCTTTACAGGGCCTGGGTGGCATTCAACACTAATTCAATCCTATTATGCATATCTGCATTAAATGGCATGTAATTCAACAGGGAACTGTGGCCTTTATAGAAACAAACATGAAGCACGGGCCATCCTGTTTTGTTCCCCCTTCATTCACTGTGTGTCCGTCTGTTCGTCTTTAGGCTTATCATGGTGTATTTATGTCTGTCTGTGTTTTTTAAATTTTTGCTTCTTTAACGTTCTCAGGACCATATGTTTCTTAGAGCTTTGGTGAACACGGTCATCCTGTGGTTATTTTGCATACAACCTTCAAATCAAATCAAATCAAATTTTATTTGTCACGTGTCCCAAATACAACAAGTGTAGCCCATACAGTGAAATGCTTACTTTCAAGCCCTAAACCAACAGTGCAGTTTTAGGAAAAATACCAAAAACCTATTCGAATAGCACTCGTTAAGATCAGGTGTGGCCAATTAGTGGGCGCGGTCAACACACCTGAACACACGTAACAAGATAGAGGATAGAGAGAGTTTTGTTGATGCTGAGAACAGAATTGTTTGTTTTTAAATAATGTTCTTAGAACGTTACAAATGGAACGTGTTCTTAATGTTCTGAGAACTTTAAAATAGAACCACGAAGAACCCTGCATAAAAACGTTACGCTGACGTACTGAAATTTCCAACAAAAAAAAACAAAAAAACAATATGGTTTTCAGAACGTTAGGTGCTAGCTGGGTACTGAGATGTACTGAGTGGTGCATTGTGGGTCTGATAATAGGGCCGGTTTGGACATCTCCATGAAAAGTGCTTTTTAGACAATGACTAGAATTAATCAGTGTCCGGGCCTCATGATATCCATTAGATTAGTCCATCAGGGCCATATTCATGGGTTCATACAATGAGACACAGTGCTTCTAATACTTTGGTTCATACAATTACCCAAGAGGCAAGGCACATGTCCACTGTTAATTGTTTGTAGTTTTGCTGCGACCGACTTGTCCTTAAAGGGACATGCCCTAAATCTATTCTCTGCGTGCGCTTCAGCCTGATGATCCTCTGATGCAATGTTTTTTCTTCTTCTCTCTCTGACCCTCAGGATTCACCCCAGCCTCCTCCACCCCGGCAACCTCCCACACGGCAGAGCCAGCCGGGGTCAAGGTCAAGGTCAAGGACACGGGCTAGGACACGGGAGCGGCTTGATCTCTGCATCATCGTCTGTGAGCAGCATACATCAGGCTCAGCCTTTCGCTACGCAAGATCAAAGGGCGTATCCAAAGGAGCAAGAGCCTGGACAGCATCGACCTGCTGGACTCCAACGTAAGTGAAGACACGACATGACACAGAGGCCTACAGGAATGAAGGGTTAAGTAATAATATGGTCATTTAGCAGATGCTTTTGTCCAAACAGACGGAACTGGCAATATTTACAATGACACTATTGAGATTCCTTTTGGTTGACTTGGATACCTTTCAAGTGGGGGAAACTCAGTGCTAGTGCTCCTCTCTCTACAACGCCTTTCCAAGTGGGGAAACTCAGTGCTCCTCTCTCTACAACGCCTTTCCAAGTCGGGAGAAGGTCAGAGTTTCCCCACTTCCCAAAGCGTTCAACACGGCAACACCTACAATGTATTTTGTTTATATGAGTTAGCTACATAGCCCTAACTAATAATATGTCTAAATTAGCAGATGCTTCTATGCAAAGTGACTTACAGTACAATGAGTCAGTGCGCATATTGTTTACACAGTACGTTTATATGAGCTAAATACACATAATGTAACGATGTATTCGTTTAACTTTTTTTTATACAAAGTGATTTACTGAACTGTCAGCATCGGTAGTGACACATTCAGTGGACCATGTTGGAACAGTCTCTATGTTTCACTGAGACATTAGGAACCACCGTCCAATAGAAACACCAGAATGGGTAGAATCAATGACATCATTCATCAACTATTTAAACAGTCCACAACCAGTATAGCCACTGGTTATACGCACGCACGCACACACGCACGCACGCATGCGCACGCACACACGCACACACACACACACACACACACACACACACACACACACACACACACACACACACACACACACACACACGCGCACACACACACACACACACACACACACACACACACACACATATATATATACACACACAGACACATATATATACACACAGACACATATATACACACACACACACACACACACACACACACACACACACACACACACACACACACACACACACACACACACACACACATATATATATATATACACACACAGACACATATATATACACACAGACACATATATACACACACACACACACACACACACACACACACACATTCAAGTGATGAGGAAGGACAATATTTTTTTCCCCTCGAACATGGCCTTATTTCTATTGCAGCATATTGGACATCTGTCATTCATATTCCATTCACCCAGTTCAACGTAATATCGACAGGTTTAGGCTACTACATGATACTAGAACGTTCCCCTATACCCATCATGAGGTTGCTACAACCTAGCCTATGAATTAAAGTTTACAACGTAGGTGCTCAGGTTGAGAGACAAATTTGAGGTGACAGACAGTGACAGACACATTCAATACTGCCTTGTTCAATCTTCCTTCATCTAGCTGATCTAGGGTGTAATCATTAGTCCAACAGTTGCAAACGAGAGTTTCCATTGGACAAATGCAGGTATGTTTATCCCGTGTAATTGATCACACATAAATACGGTTCACTTTCATAGCAGCCACGTTGTACTTCCTTCTCCCATCTATGCGCTCCTCTCACCTTTTTCCTTGCTTGTGGATTTCAATGCACAACACATCAGCTGTATGCGACCAGGCGATAAAAAACCTATCATAACCGCTACACACAGCCTACATCATTGTCACCATATTAGCTAAAGTAACGTCCTAGTCAACATAACTAATATAACTAACACGCTAGTAAACCCTGCAGTAACGTTAGTGTATAGTCAGTAAGCAGTTACACCAGCTAGCTAACATAGCATCCTTCTGTTATAGCCAGCTAGCTAACATAGCATCCCTCTGTAATAGCCAGCTAGCTAACATAGCATCCTCTGTTAATAGCCAGCTAGCTAACATAGCATCCTCTGTTATAGCCAGCAGGGCATAGCATCCCTTGTCATAGCCAGCTAGCTAACATATCCCTCTGTTATAGCCACTAGCTAGCTAGCATTTGCCAGCTAGCTAAGTAAGTGAACATAGCATCCCTTTTTGAGCAGGGCATTTGAGTAAGCATTTGAGAAAGAGGTGAAATTGTTTTCCTTCAAAAAGACATTTATTTGTTCAAAACGGTTAAACTATTGTCTTCCTCTCTCTTTGAGTCAACTACTCACCACATCTGATGCAATGCAGTTTATTCATTCTCTGATCCTTTTGATTGGGTGGAAAACATGTCAGTTCACGCTGCAAGAGCTCTGATAGGTTAGAGGGATGTCCTCCGGAAGTTGTCATAATTACTGTGTAAGTCTATGGAAGGGGGTGAGAACCATGAGCCTCCAAGGTTTTGTATTGAAGTCACGTACCCAGAGGAGGACAGAAGCTAGCTGTCTTCCAGCTACAACATGGTGCTACCTACAGAGTGCTGTTGAGGCTACTGTAGACCTTCATTAAAAATTGTGTTTTAATAAATTATTTGGTGACTTGAAAATATTTAGTATAGTTTAATATGAAAAGGATAACGTTTAAATGTTTAACATTATTCACTGATGAGGATGGTCCTCCCCTTCCTCTGAGGAAGAGCCTCCACTGGTGTGCATGTGTGTGTGTACATTGCACAAGACAGAGAGGGAAATGGAAACTTGCTGACAAGCTCAAACCCAAATGCAGCTGATGGAAGTAACAGTCCGCTTCACAGTAAATTATGTGGGTCTGTAGCTGTGGAGAGGAGAGGAGAGGTCTGCTTTACAGTGAGTGATGAGGGTCTGTAGCTGTGGAGAGGAGAGGAGAGGTCTGCTTTACAGTGAGTGATGAGGGTCTGTAGCTGTGGAGAGGAGAGGAGAGGTCTACTTTACAGTGAGTGATGAGGGTCTGTAGCTGTGGAGAGAGAGGTCTGCTTTACAGTGAGTGATGAGGGTCTGTAGCTGTGGAGAGGAGAGGAGAGGTCTGCTTTACAGTGAGTGATGAGGGTATGTAGCTGTGGAGAGGAGAGGTCTGTGTGAGTGATCAGGGTCTGTAGCTGTGGAGAGGAGAGGTCTGCTTTACAGTGAGTGATGAGGGTCTGTAGCTGTGGAGAGGAGAGGTCTACTTTACAGTGAGTGATGAGGGTATGTAGCTGTGGAGAGGAGAGGTCTGCTTTACAGTGAGTGATGAGGGTCTGTAGCTGTGGGAGAGGAGAGGAGAGGTCTACTTTACAGTGAGTGATGAGGGTCTGTATGTGGAGAGGAGAGGTCTACTTTACAGTGAGTGATGAGGGTCTGTAGGTGGAGAGGAGAGGTCTACTTTACAGTGAGTGATGAGGTCTGTAGCTGTGGAGAGGAGAGGTCTGCTTTACAGTGAGTGATGAGGGTCTGTAGCTGTGGAGAGGAGAGGTCTAGGAGAGGTCTGTGGAGAGGAGAGGTCTACAGTGAGTGATCAGGGTCTGTAGCTGTGGGAGAGGAGAGTGTGAGGGTCTACTTTACAGTGAGTGATGAGGGTCTGTAGCTGTGGAGAGGAGAGGAGAGGCTACTTTACAGTGAGTGATGAGGGTCTGTAGCTGTGGAGAGGAGAGGTCTGCTTTACAGTGAGTGATGAGGGTCTGTAGCTGTGGGAGAGGAGAGGAGAGGTCTGCTTTACAGTGAGTGATGAGGGTATGTAGCTGTGGGAGAGGAGAGGAGAGGTCTGCTTTACAGTGAGTGATCAGGGTCTGTAGCTGTGGAGAGGAGAGGATCTGCTTTACAGTGAGTGATGAGGGTCTGTAGCTGTGGGAGAGTGAGAGGAGAGGTCTGTTTACAGTGAGTGATCAGGGTCTGTAGCTGTGGAGAGGAGAGAGGTCTGAGTGAGTGATCAGGGTCTGTAGCTGTGGAGAGGGGGAGAGGTCTGCTTTACAGTGAGTGATGAGGGTCTGTAGCTGTGGAGAGGAGAGGAGAGGTCTGCTTTACAGTGAGTGATGAGGGTCTGTAGCTGTGGAGAGGAGAGGTTCTGCTTTGCATAGTGAGTGATCAGGGTCTGTAGCTGTGGAGAGGAGAGGAGAGGTCTACTTTACAGTGAGTGATCAGGGTCTGTAGCTGTGGAGGGTGAGGGTCTGTAGTGAGTGATCAGGGTCTGTAGCTGTGGAGAGGAGAGGTCTACTTACAGTGAGTGATGAGGGTCTGTAGCTGAGAGGAGAGGTCTACTTTACAGTGAGTGATGAGGGGTCTGTAGCTGTGGGAGAGGAGAGGAGAGGTCTGCTTTACAGTGAGTGATGAGGGTCTGTAGCTGTGGAGAGAGGTCTAGTGAGTGATCAGGGTCTGTAGCTGTGGAGAGGAGAGGTCTACTTTACAGTGAGTGATGAGGGTCTGTAGCTGTGGAGAGGAGAGGAGAGGTCTGCTTTACAGTGAGTGATGAGGGTCTGTAGCTGTGGAGAGGAGAGGAGAGGTCTGCTTTACAGTGAGTGATGAGGGTATGTAGCTGTGGAGAGGAGAGGAGAGGTCTGCTTTACAGTGAGTGATCAGGGTCTGTAGCTGTGGAGAGGAGAGATCTGCTTTACAGTGAGTGATGAGGGTCTGTAGCTGTGGAGAGGAGAGGTCTACTTTACAGTGAGTGATGAGGGTCTGTAGCTGTGGAGAGGAGAGGTCTGCTTAGTGAGTGATCAGGGGAGAGGAGAGGAGAGGTCTACTTTACAGTGAGTGATGAGGGTATGCTGTGGGAGAGGAGAGGTCTGCTTTACAGTGAGTGATGAGGGTCTGTAGCTGTGGAGAGGAGAGGAGGTCTGCTTTACAGTGAGTGATGAGGGTCTGTAGCTGTGGAGAGGGAGAGGTCTGCTTTACAGTGAGTGATGTGGGTCTGTACTGTGGAGAGGGGAGAGGAGAGGTACAGTGAGTGATGAGGGTCTGTAGCTGTGGAGAGGAGAGGAGAGGTCTGCTTTACAGTGAGTGATGAGGGTATGTAGCTGTGGAGAGGAGAGGTCTGCTTTACAGTGAGTGATCAGGGTCTGTAGCTGTGGAGAGGAGAGATCTGCTTTACAGTGAGTGATGAGGGTCTGTAGCTGTGGAGAGGAGAGGAGAGGTCTGCTTTACAGTGAGTGACCAGGGTATGTAGCTGTGGAGAGGAGAGGAGAGGTCTGCTTTACAGGAGTGATGAGGGTCTGTGGCTGTGGAGAGGAGAGGTCTACTTTACAGTGAGTGATGAGGGGTCTGTAGCTGTGGAGAGGGGAGAGGAGAGGTCTACTTACAGTGAGTGATGAGGGTCTGTAGCTGTGGAGAGGAGAGGTCTACTTTACAGTGAGTGATGAGGGTCTGTAGCTGGGGAGGAGGAGAGGTCTACTTTACAGTGAGTGATCAGGGTCTGTAGCTGAGGAGAGGAGAGGAGAGGTCTACTTTACAGTGAGTGATGAGGGTCTGTAGCTGTGGAGAGGAGAGGAGAGGTCTGCTTTACAGTGAGTGATGAGGGTCT
>NW_027011564.1:17500-23417 GCF_036934945.1 Oncorhynchus masou masou | reverse complement strand
TAGAAACCACATGATGGTGGTGTACTGACACATAGAAACCACATGATGGTGGTGTACTGACATAGAAACCACATGATGGTGGTGTACTGACATAGAAACCACATGATGGTGGTGTACTGACATAGAAACCACATGATGGTGGTGTACTGACACATAGAAACCACATGATGGTGGTGTACTGATGGTGGTGTACTGACATAGAAACCACATGATGGTGGTGTACTACTGACACATAGAAACCACATGATGGTGGTGTAACACCACATGATGGTGGTGTACTGACACATAGAAACCACATGATGGTGGTGTACTGACATAGAAACCACATGATGGTGGTGTACTGACATAGAAACCACATGATGGTGGTGTACTGACACATAGAAACCACATGATGGTGGTGTACTGACACATAGAAACCACATGATGGTGGTGTACTGACATAGAAACCACATGATGGTGGTGTACTGACACATAGAAACCACATGATGGTGGTGTACTGACATAGAAACCACATGATGGTGGTGTACTGACACATAGAAACCACATGATGGTGGTGTACTGACATAGAAACCACATGATGGTGGTGTACTGACATAGAAACCACATGATGGTGGTGTACTGACATAGAAACCACATGATGGTGGTGTACTGACATAGAAACCACATGATGGTGGTGTACTGACATAGAAACCACATGATGGTGGTGTACTGACATAGAAACCACATGATGGTGGTGTACTGACACATAGAAACCACATGATGGTGGTGTACTGACATAGAAACCACATGATGGTGGTGTACTGACATAGAAACCACATGATGGTGGTGTACTGACACATAGAAACCACATGATGGTGGTGTACTGACATAGAAACCACATGATGGTGGTGTAAAGAAACCACATGATGGTGGTGTACTGACACATAGAAACCACATGATGGTGGTGTACTGAAACACATGAAACCACATGATGGTGGTGTACTGACATAGAAACCACATGATGGTGGTGTACTGACACATAGAAACCACATGATGGTGGTGTACTGACACATAGAAACCACATGATGGTGGTGTACTGACACATGATGGTGGTGTACTGAAACCACATGATGGTGGTGTACTGACATAGAAACCACATGATGGTGGTGTACTGACATAGAAACCACATGATGGTGGTGTACTGACACATAGAAACCACATGATGGTGGTGTACTGACATAGAAACCACATGATGGTGGTGTACTGACACATAGAAACCACATGATGGTGGTGTACTGACATAGAAACTGACACAGAAACCACATGATGGTGGTGTACTGACACATAGAAACCACATGATGGTGGTGTACTGACATAGAAACCACATGATGGTGGTGTACTGACATAGAAACCACATGATGGTGGTGTACTGACAAGAAACCACATGATGGTGGTGTACTGACATAGAAACCACATGATGGTGGTGTACTGACATAGAAACCACATGATGGTGGTGTACTGACACATAGAAACCACATGATGGTGGTGTACTGACATAGAAACCACATGATGGTGGTGTACTGACATAGAAACCACATGATGGTGGTGTACTGACACATACTGATGGTGGTGTACTGACATAGAAACCACATGATGGTGGTGTACTGACATAGAAACCACATGATGGTGGTGTACTGACATAGAAACCACATGATGGTGGTGTACTGACATAGAAACCACATGAAACACACCATGATGGTGGTGTACTGACATAGAAACCACATGATGGTGGTGTACTGACACATAGAAACCACATGATGGTGGTGTACTGACATAGAAACCACATGATGGTGGTGTACTGACACATAGAAACCACATGATGGTGGTGTACTGACATAGAAACCACATGATGGTGGTGTACTGACATAGAAACCACATGATGGTGGTGTACTGACATAGAAACCACATGATGGTGGTGTACTGACATAGAAACCACATGATGGTGGTGTACTGACATAGGTGTAAACCACATGATGGTGGTGTACTGACACATAGAAACCACATGATGGTGGTGTACTGACATAGAAACCACATGATGGTGGTGTACTGACACATAGAAACCACATGATGGTGGTGTACTGACATAGAAACCACATGGTGGTGTATGACATAGAAACCACATGATGGTGGTGTACTGACATAGAAACCACATGATGGTGGTGTACTGACATAGAAACCACATGATGGTGGTGTACTGACACATAGAAACCACATGATGGTGGTGTACATAGAAACCACATGATGGTGGTGTAAACCACATGATGGTGGTGTACTGACATAGAAACCACATGATGGTGGTGTACTGACATAGAAACCACATGATGGTGGTGTACTGACATAGAAACCACATGATGGTGGTGTACTGACACATAGAAACCACATGATGGTGGTGTACTGACATAGAAACCACATGATGGTGGTGTACTGACACATAGAAACCACATGATGGTGGTGTACTGACACATAGAAACCACATGATGGTGGTGTACCACATGATGGTGGTGTACTGACATAGAAACCACATGATGGTGGTGTACTGACACATAGAAACCACATGATGGTGGTGTACTGACACATAGAAACCACATGATGGTGGTGTACTGACATAGAAACCACATGATGGTGGTGTACTGACACATGATGAAACCACATGATGGTGGTGTACTGACATAGAAACCACATGATGGTGGTGTACTGACATAGAAACCACATGATGGTGGTGTACTGACACATAGAAACCACATGATGGTGGTGTACTGACACATAGAAACCACATGATGGTGGTGTACTGACATAGAAACCACATGATGGTGGTGTACTGACATAAACCACATGAAACCACATGATGGTGGTGTACTGACACATAGAAACCACATGATGGTGGTGTACTGACATAGAAACCACATGATGGTGGTGTACTGACACATAGAAACCACATGATGGTGGTGTACTGACACATAGAAACCACATGATGGTGGTGTACTGACATAGAAACCACATGATGGTGGTGTACTGACATAGAAACCACATGATGGTGGTGTACTGACACATAGAAACCACATGATGGTGGTGTACTGACATAGAAACCACATGATGGTGGTGTACTGACACATAGAAACCACATGATGGTGGTGTACTGACACATAGAAACCACATGATGGTGGTGTACTGACACATAGAAACCACATGATGGTGGTGTACTGACATAGAAACCACATGATGGTGGTGTACTGACATAGAAACCACATGATGGTGGTGTACTGACACATAGAAACCACATGATGGTGGTGTACTGACACATAGAAACCACATGATGGTGGTGTACTGACATAGAAACCACATGATGGTGGTGTACTGACACCCACATGATGGTGGTGTACTGACACATAGAAACCACATGATGGTGGTGTACTGACACATAGAAACCACATGATGGTGGTGTACTGACATAGGTGGTGTAAACCACCATGATGGTGGTGTACTGACATAGAAACCACATGATGGTGGTGTACTGACATAGAAACCACATGATGGTGGTGTACTGACATAGAAACCACATGATGGTGGTGTACTGACATAGAAACCACATGATGGTGGTGTACTGACACATAGAAACCACATGATGGTGGTGTACTGACATAGAAACCACATGATGGTGGTGTACTGACATAGAAACCACATGATGGTGGTGTACTGACATAGAAACCACATGATGGTGGTGTACTGACATAGAAACCACATGATGGTGGTGTACTGACACATAGAAACCACATGATGGTGGTGTACTGACACTGATAGAAACCACATGATGGTGGTGTACTGACATAGAAACCACATGATGGTGGTGTACTGACATAGAAACCACATGATGGTGGTGTACTGACACATAGAAACCACATGATGGTGGTGTACTGACATAGAAACCACATGATGGTGGTGTACTGACATAGAAACCACATGATGGTGGTGTACTGACATAGAAACCACATGATGGTGGTGTACTGACACATAGAAACCACATGATGGTGGTGTACTGACACATAGAAACCACATGATGGTGGTGTACTGACATAGAAACCACATGATGGTGGTGTACTGACACATAGAAACCACATGATGGTGGTGTACTGACATAGAAACCACATGATGGTGGTGTACTGACACATAGAAACCACATGATGGTGGTGTACTGACATAGAAACCACATGATGGTGGTGTACTGACATAGAAACCACATGATGGTGGTGTACTGACACATAGAAACCACATGATGGTGGTGTACTGACATAGAAACCACATGATGGTGGTGTACTGACATAGAAACCACATGATGGTGGTGTACTGACATAGAAACCACATGATGGTGGTGTACTGACATAGAAACCACATGATGGTGGTGTACTGACATAGAAACCACATGATGGTGGTGTACTGACATAGAAACCACATGATGGTGGTGTACTGACATAGAAACCACATGATGGTGGTGTACTGACATAGAAACCACATGATGGTGGTGTACTGACATAGAAACCACATGATGGTGGTGTACTGACATAGAAACCACATGATGGTGGTGTACTGACACATAGAAACCACATGATGGTGGTGTACTGACATAGAAACCACATGATGGTGGTGTACTGACATAGAAACCACATGATGGTGGTGTACTGACATAGAAACCACATGATGGTGGTGTACTGACACATAGAAACCACATGATGGTGGTGTACTGACACATAGAAACCACATGATGGTGGTGTACTGACATAGAAACCACATGATGGTGGTGTACTGACATAGAAACCACATGATGGTGGTGTACTGACACATAGAAACCACATGATGGTGGTGTACTAGAAACCACATGATGGTGGTGTACTGACACATAGAAACCACATGATGGTGGTGTACTGACACATAGAAACCACATGATGGTGGTGTACTGACACATAGAAACCACATGATGGTGGTGTACTGACATAGAAACCACATGATGGTGGTGTACTGACACATAGAAACCACATGATGGTGGTGTACTGACATAGAAACCACATGATGGTGGTGTACTGACATAGAAACCACATGATGGTGGTGTACTGACACATAGAAACCACATGATGGTGGTGTACTGACATAGAAACCACATGATGGTGGTGTACTGACATAGAAACCACATGATGGTGGTGTACTGACATAGAAACCACATGATGGTGGTGTAATCTGGGTAACATTCTGATTCAGTTCTATTTTGATATTTTAAATGTAGCCTTAATTTAACCTTGATTGAACTTTTAATTAAATAGGGAAGTCAGTTAAGAACAAATTCATATTAACAATGACGGCCTACACCGGCCAAACCCGGTGGACGCCTGGCCAATTGTGCACCGCCCTATGGTACTCCCAATCACAGCTGGTTGTGATACAGCCTGGATTCAAACCAGAGTGTCTGTAGTTACGCCTCTAGCATGGCATTTAAGGGTAATTCAATTGGAAACATTATTAACTCCCTTGGTCATCCATAATAATTGATGCTGAGTGAGATATGTTGGAACATATCACGATTTACTACACTTCCCACAGTGCTTTGCCGCGCAGCGTGTCATGACACGGTCACTCTCTGCTGCCCATAGCGGCGAATTGATCCAGCATCTCTGCACTGGGTGTATAGGGCGAATGGATACGGGAAAATGCAGTGAAAATATGTAATTCAGCGCATTTTCAATGTTTTAACAATTGCGATGAAGGAAAGATATTATGAGAGGGTGGATTTTATCTTGTGCCGCTGCGGAGTATGGGCCGTTATCTTGTGCCGCTGCGGAGTATGGGCCGTTATCTTGAGAGAAATGCGGAGTATTTTTCCCCATAGGTGTTA
>NW_027011564.1:7500-12500 GCF_036934945.1 Oncorhynchus masou masou | reverse complement strand
AGGACGAGGTCTACAGGCCAGAGGACAGAGGACAGACTCTGGTACTGTCTACAGGATGAGGTCTATAGGACAGAGGACAGACTCTGGTATTGTCTACAGGACGAGGTCTATAGGACAGAGGACAGAATCTGGTACTGTCTACAGGACAAGGTCTACAGGCCAGAGGACAGAGGACAGACTCTGGTACTGTCTACAGGACAAGGTCTACAGGACAGAGGACAGACTCTGGTACTGTCTACAGGACAAGGTCTACAGGCCAGAGGACAGAGGACAGACTCTGGTACTGTCTACAAGACGAGGTCTATAGGACAGAGGACAGAGGACAGACTCTGGTACTGTCTACAGGACAAGGTCTACAGGCCAGAGGACAGAGGATAGACTCTGGTACTGTCTACAGGACAAGGTCTATAGGCCAGAGGACAGACTCTGGGACTGTCTACAGGACAATGTCTATAGGCCAGAGGACAGACTCTGGGACTGTCTACATGACAAGGTCTACAGGCCAGAGGACAGAGGACAGACTCTGGTACTGTCTACAGGACAGGGTCTACAGGACAGAGGACAGAGGACAGACTCTGGTACTGTCTACAGGACAAGGTCTATAGGCCAGAGGACAGAGGACAGACTCTGGTACTGTCTACAGGACAAGGTCTATAGGCCAGAGGACAGACTCTGGGACTGTCTACAGGACAATGTCTATAGGCCAGAGGACAGACTCTGGTACTGTCTACATGACAAGGTCTACAGGCCAGAGGACAGAGGACAGACTCTGGTACTGACTACAGGACAGGGTCTACAGGCCAGAGGACAGAGGACAGACTCTGGTACTGTCTACAGGACAAGGTCTATAGGCCAGAGGACAGACTCTGGTACTGTCTACAGGAAAATGTCTATAGGCCAGGTGACAGAGGACAGACTCTGGTACTGTCTACAGGACGAAGTCTATAGGCCAGAGGACAGAGGACAGAGGACAGAGGACAGACTCTGGTACTGTCTACAGGACAAGGTCTATAGGCCAGAGGACAGACTCTGGTCTACAGGAAAAGGTCTATAGGCCAGAGGACAGACTCTACAGGACAAAGTCCATAGGCCAGGTGACAGAGGACACACTGGTGACAGTTGACCTCCTTGACCCCTGACCTCTGACTTCTGCCCCCAGGGAGTCATTTACATCCAAATTAGGTGGTGGTGGAGGTGGACTGTTTAGCCTGGAATCCACACTGAATATGACTGTTTCCCTATTGTTCCACTTCACTGATTCAATGAAACAATATTGAAACAGAGCGATATTCTGTTTGGATTCCAGGCTATAGAATGCTGCTATCTGGACGTGGCCTGGTCCTGATGTGGTTCAGTCAGCAGCTTCCTGGTGTTAAGAACTGGAAGTTGTAGGCGACTGTAGTTACACACATTTCATTCTCAGTCATTATATTTTTTTGTAATTATTCTCAGTCATTGTATTTTCAGTATTCATTTCTCTCCTCCCCTCCTCCCTCCTCTCCCTCTCCTCTGCAGTGACAGCCTCCTACTGGTTAATATAAGGAGAGGGGGAGGAGGAGGAGAGGGAGGAAGGTCCACCCTCACTAGTGGGGGAGTGGGCTGGTCCATGTTTGCTGTGTCAGCATTTCTCTAGATAACTGGAGCAGGCCTGTCCTATGCTGACTGGCTGGCTGGCTGACTGGGTGACTGGCTGGCTGGCTGGCTGGTTGTTTGGCTGATTGGCTGGTTGGCTGACTAGGTGACTGGCTGGCTGGCTGGTTGTTTGGCTGATTGGCTGACTAGGTGACTGGCTGGCTGGCTGGCTGGTTGTTTGGCTGATTGGCTGGTTGGCTGACTAGGTGACTGGCTGGCTGGCTGGTTGTTTGGCTGATTGGCTGACTAGGTGACTGGCTGGCTGGCTGGCTGGCTGGTTGTTTGGCTGATTGGCTGGTTGGCTGACTAGGTGACTGGCTGGCTGGCTGGTTGTTTGGCTGATTGGCTGACTAGGTGACTGGCTGGCTGGCTGGTTGTTTGGCTGATTGGCTGACTGGCTGACTAGGTGACTGGCTGGCTGGTTGGCTGGTTGTTTGGCTGATTGGCTGGCTGACTGACTGGCTGGCTGGTTGGTTGACTGACTGACTGGCTGGTTGGTGTGACACTTTGTTGGGCTCCCGAGTGGTGCAGCGTTCTAAGGCACTGTATTTCAGTGCAAGAGGCGTCACTTCAGTCAATGGTTCAAATCTAGGCTGAATCACATCCGGCCGTGATTGGGAGTCCCATAGTACAATTGGCCCAGTGTCGTCCGGGTTTGTCCGAGGTAGGCCGTCATTGTAAATAAGAATTTGTTCTTACCTGACTTGCCTAGTTAAATAAAGGTTAAATAAAATTAAAATAAACACGAGACCAGATGACTCACTGGCTGGACAAGTTATGCACTCTGCAGTAGGTCTCTATGTGTATGGTCTCTATAGGAGGATGTGTATGCACTCTGCAGTAGGTCTCTATAGGAGGATGTGTATATCTATAGGAGGATGTGTAGGCACTCTGCAGTAGGTCTCTATGTGTATGGTCTCTATAGGAGGATGTGTATGCACTCTGCAGTAGGTCTCTATAGGAGGATGTGTATATCTATAGGAGGATGTGTAGGCACTCTGCAGTAGGTCTCTATAGGAGGATGTGTATATCTATAGGAGGATGTGTAGGCACTCTGCAGTAGGTCTCTATAGGAGGATGTGTATATCTATAGGAGGATGTGTAGGCACTCTGCAGTAGGTCTCTGCAGTCTGGTCTCTTTGGTAGGATGTGTCTGGTCTCTATAGGAGGATGTGTCTGGTCTCTATAGGAGGATGTGTCTGGTCTCTATAGGAGGATGTGTCTGGTCTCTATAGGAGGATGTGTCTGGTCTCTATAGGAGGATGTGTCTGGTCTCTATAGGAGGATGTGTCTGGTCTCTATAGGAGGATGTGTCTGGTCTCTTTGGTAGGATGTGTGTGGTCTCTATAGGAGGATGTGTCTGGTCTCTATAGGAGGATGTGTCTGGTCTCTATAGGAGGATGTGTATGGTCTCTATAGGAGGATGTGTCTGGTCTCTATAGGAGGATGTGTCTGGTCTCTATAGGAGGATGTGTCTGGTCTCTATAGGAGGATGTGTGTGGTCTCTATAGGAGGATGTGTGTGGTCTCTATAGGAGGATGTACTGGTCTCTATAGGAGGATGTGTCTGGTCTCTATAGGAGGATGTGTGTAGTCTCTATAGGAGGATGTGTCTGGTCTCTATAGGAGGATGTGTCTGGTCTCTATATTGTTATTCACATCCTTGACTGATATACTGCAGGCTACAGATCTCATGGGAAAAATATTAATTTGTTCCGTCTCACTCGCCACCCTTCAATCTTGTCCCATTTCTCAATTCCCCATCTCTCTGCTTGTCTTATCTGGGTCTAGGACAGTCTTTTAAAAGATACCATTATATAAACCACAGCAGTATCCTTCATTCTGCCATCTGTCGCTATAGTAGTAGTAGTGGTAGTAGTAGTAGTAATCTTAGTAGTAGTAGTAGTAGCAGTAGTAGTAGCAGTAGTAGTAGCAGTAGTAGCAGCAGTAGTAGTAGTAGTAGTAGTAGTAGTAGTAGTAGCAGTAGTAGTAGTAGTAGTAGTAGTAGCAGTAGCAGTAGTAGTAGTAGCAGTAGTAGTAGTAGTAGTAGTAGTAGCAGCAGAGTTAGTAGTGGTAGTAGTAGTAGTAATAGTAGTAGTAGTAGTAGTGGCCGTAGTAGTAGTAGCAGTAGAGGTAGTAGTGGTGGTAGTGGGAGTAATAGTAGTAGCAGTAGTAGTGGCGGTAGTAGTAGTAGTAGTGGTAGTAGTAGTGGTAGTAGTAGTAGTGGTAGTAGTAGTAGTAGTAGTAGTAGTAGTAGTGGCGGTAGTATATAACATCTTCCGTCAAGATAGAACTGCCAAAGGGGGAGGAGTTGCAGTCTACTGCAGAGATAGCCTGCAAAGTAATGTCATACTTTCCTGGTCCATACCCAAACAGTTCGAACTACTAATTCTGAAAATTACTCTCTCCAGAAATAAGTCTCTCACTGTTGCCGCCTGCTACCGACCCCCCTCAGCTCCCAGCTGTGCCCTGGACACCATTTGTGAATTGATTGCCCCCCATCTAGCTTCAGAGTTTGTTCTGTTAGGTGACCTAAACTGGGATATGCTTAACACCCCGGCAGTCCTATCTAAGCTAGATGCCCTCAATCTCACACAAATCATCAAGGAACCCACCAGGTACAACCCTAACTCTGTAAGCAAGGGCACCCTCATAGACGTCATCCTGACCAACTGGCCCTCCAAATACACCTCCGCTGTCTTCAATCAGGATCTCAGCGACCACTGCCTCATTGCCTGTATCCGCTACGGTGCCGCAGTCAAACGACCACCCCTCATCACTGTCAAACGCTCCCTAAAACACTTCTGTGAGCAGGCCTTTCTAATCGACCTGGCCCGGGTATCCTGGAAGGACATTGACCTCATCCCGTCAGTTGAGGATGCCTGGTCATTCTTTAAGAGTAACTTCCTCACCATTTTAGATAAGCATGCTCCGTTCAAAAAATGCAGAACTAAGAACAGATACAGCCCTTGGTTCACTCCAGACCTGACTGCCCTCGACCAGCACAAAAACATCCTGTGGCGGACTGCAATAGCATCGAACAGTCCCCGCGATATGCAACTGTTCAGGGAAGTCAGGAACCAATACACGCAGTCAGTCAGGAAAGCTAAGGCCAGCTTCTTCAGGCAGAAGTTTGCATCCTGTAGCTCCAACTCCAAAAAGTTCTGGGACACTGTGAAGTCAATTTGTAAGTCGCTCTGGATAAGAGCGTCTGCTAAATGACTTAAATGTAATGTAAATGTAAGTCCATGGAGAACAAGAGAACCTCCTCCCAGCTGCCCACTGCACTGAGGCTAGGGAACACGGTCACCACCGACAAATCCATGATTATTGAAAACTTCAACAAGCATTTCTCAACGGCTGGCCATG
>NW_027011564.1:0-2500 GCF_036934945.1 Oncorhynchus masou masou | reverse complement strand
TTTAATATCCAGTATGGCTGATGGTCTACTATATCTGGTATGGCTGATGGTCTACTGTATCTGGTATGGCTGATGGTCTACTATATATGGTATGTTTGATGGTCTACTGTATCCGGTATGGCTGATGGTTTACTATATTCGGGATGGCTGATGGCCTACTATATCCAGTATGGCTGATGGTCTCCTGTATCCAGCATGGCTGATGGCCTACTATATCCAGTATGGCTGATGGTCTACTGTATCCAGTATGGCTGATGGCCTACTATATCCAGTATGGCTGATGGTCTACTGTATCCAGTATGGCTGATGGCCTACTATATCCAGTATGGCTGATGGTCTCCTGTATCCAGCATGGCTGATGGCCTACTATATCCAGTATGGCTGATGGTCTACTGTATCCAGTATGGCTGATGGCCTACTATATCCAGCATGGCTGATGGTCTCCTGTATCCAGCATGGCTGATGGCCTACTATATCCAGTATGGCTGATGGTCTACTGTATCCAGTATGGCTGATGGTCTACTGTATCCAGCATGGCTGATGGCCTACTATATCCAGTATGGCTGATGGTCTCCTGTATCCAGCATGGATGATGGCCTACTATATCCAGTATGGCTGATGGTCTCCTGTATCCAGCATGGCTGATGGCCTACTATATCCAGCATGGCTGATGGCCTACTATATCCAGTATGGCTGATGGTCTCCTGTATCCAGCATGGCTGATGGCCTACTATATCCAGTATGGCTGATGGTCTACTGTATCCAGCATGGCTGATGGCCTACTATATCCAGTATGGCTGATGGTCTCCTGTATCCAGCATGGCTGATGGTCTACTATATCCAGTATGGCTGATGGCCTACTATATCCAGTATGGCTGATGGTCTCCTGTATCCAGCATGGCTGATGGCCTACTGGTCCCAGATCATGTATAATGTGTTTTATAAAGTATTTATAGTTTAGACGTTGTTCTGTACATTTGACAGGTTCAAATATCCTCAGATTATTCTGAATTGAGCAATTCACCGCTTCCTGGGTCCTGTTCAGTAGTGCGCACTGTTGCTAAACATTTTGCAACAAAAAGCTCAAATATGTGTTCTAATTTGACACACTCACATAGCACCTTTAAAATGTTTGGAAATGTTTTCATCCTAAGGAACACAACCCTGCTACAACAGCCACGGTCAGAGTTGGGATGTTGATCGTTTTCGCGCAACAGAATCTAGTTGCTCTGCTCTGTGCGCTCCACGACCCTGCTCCACCCCTCAGATTACTAAAGAGATACACTGCATAGAGATATCTTTATGTTATTAACCCTCCAATTACCCATTACTCATGCATTAACACCCTCCAGAGAGAGCAGAGCAGAGCAGGGGCAGAGCAGAGCAGAGCAGAACAGGGGCAGGGCAGATCAGAGCAGGGCAGAGCAGAGCAGAGCAGGGGCAGAGCAGAGCAGAGCAGAGCAGAACAGAGGCAGAGCAGAGCAGAACAGGGGCAGGGCAGAGCAGAGCAGAGCAGAGCAGAACAGGGGCAGGGCAGATCAGAGCAGGGCAGAGCAGAGCAGGGGCAGAGCAGAGCAGAGCAGAACAGAGGCAGAGCAGAGCAGAACAGGGGCAGGGCAGAACAGGGGCAGGGCAGAGCAGAACAGGGGCAGAGCAGAACAGGGGCAGGGCAGGGCAGGGCAGAGCAGAGCAGAGCAGAGCAGAGCAGGGGCAGGGGCAGGGCAGGGCAGGGCAGGGCAGGGCAGGGCAGGGCAGGGCAGAGCAGAGCAGAGCAGAGCAGAGCAGGGGCAGGGCAGAGCAGGGGCAGGGCAGAGCAGAGCAGGGGCAGGGCAGGGCAAAGCAGGGGCAGAGCAGGGGCAGAGCAGAGCAGGGGCAGGGCAGAGCAGGGGCAGGGCAGGGCAGGGCAGAGCAGAGCAGAGCAGAGCAGGGGCAGGGCAGAGCAGAGCAGAGCAGAGCAGAGCAGAGCAGGGCAGGGCAGGGCAGGGCAGGGCAGAGCAGGGGCAGGGGCAGGGGCAGGGCAGGGCATGGCAGAGCAGAACAGAACAGGGGCAGGGCAGAGTAGGGGCAGGGCAGAGTAGAGCAGAGCAGAACAAGGGCAGAGCAGGGCAGAGCAGAGCAGAGCAGGGGCAGGGCAGATTAGGGGCAGAGCAGGGCAGAGCAGAGCAGGGCAGGGCAGAGAAGAGCAAGGGCAGAGCAGGGCAGAGCAGAGTAAGAGCAGAGCAGGGGCAGAGCAGAGCAGGGGCAGGGCAGGTGCAGAGCAGGGCAGAACAGGGGCAGAGCAGAGCAGGGGCAGGGCAGAGTAGAGCAGAGCAGAACAAGGGCAGGGCAGGGCAGGGGCAGGGCAGAGCAGAGCAGAGCAGGGCAGAGCAGAGCAGAGCAGGGGCAGGGCAGAGTAGGGGCAGAGCAGAGCAGGGCAGAGCAGAGCAGGGCAGGGCAGGGCAGGGCAGAGAAGAGCAAGGGCAGAGCAGAGCAGGGCAGAGCAGAGCAGGGCAGAGCAGAG